>NC_056733.1:968588411-968613492 GCF_019279795.1 Protopterus annectens | reverse complement strand
ATCTAGAATTAAAGGGGTAAATAACAACAAACCAAAAAACAGTATTGCGAATCACCACCACCGTGAAATTAAGTGATAAATAAAAACAAGCCATACAAGAGTACTGTGAATGACCACCAGTAAGAATTAAAGGGGTAAATCACAACAAGCCATAAAACAGTACTGTGAATGACCACCAGCCAGAATTAAAGGGGTAAATAACAAGCCATAAAACAGTACTGTGAATGACAACTATCCAGAATTAAAGGGGTAAATAACAGTACTGTAAATGACCACCATCCAGTATTAAATGGGTAAATAACAACGAGCTATAAAACAGTACTGTGAATGACCGCTATACAGAATTAAGGGGGTATTAATATTACGCCAAAAACAGTGCTGTAAATGACCACCATCCAGACTTAAAGGGGTAAATAACAGTACTGTGAATGAGCACCATTCAGAATTAAAGGGGTAAATAGCAATAAGCGATATAAGATAATTCTGAATGACCACCATCCAGAATTAAAGGGGTAAATAACAACATGCCATAAAACAGTACTGTGAATGACCACCAGTCAGAATTAAAGGGGTAAATAACAAGCCATAAAACAGTACTGTGAATGACCACCATCCGTAATTAAAGGGGTAAATAACAACAAGTCATAAAATAGTACTGTGAATGGCCACCAACCAAAACTAAAGGGGTAAATAACAACAAGCCATAAAACAGTACTGTGAATGACCACCATCCCGAATTAAAGGGGTAAATAACAACACACCATAACATAGTACTGTGAATGACCACCATCCATAAAAAGGGGTAAATAACAGTACTGTGAATGACCACCATTGAGAATTAAAGGGGTAAATAACAACAGTTCATAAAACAGTACTGTGAATAACCACTATCCAGAATTAAAGGGGTAAATAACAACAAGCCAAATTGGTTGGTGGCCCAAAATCAGTGTGCAAAGCAGTCACTGCCCTTAAGTCCAAATACAACACCAAACATACTTGTCATAGGTGACTCCATAGTCAGACACACTGACGTCCCGCTCACCAGACTGAGTAAGGAGAAGGTCACAGTAAGCTGCCTGTCGGGTGCTAGAATCCGCCACATAACCCAAGCACTCAGGTCTCTCAACAGCAGGTACAAGTACGACTCAGTCATTGTCCACGCTGGTGTCAACGACCTGAGACGTACCTCCTTGGACTACATGAAAAGAGACATTGAGGAGCTCTCTGATTATGTAGCCCAGGCAGGTATGACCCTGACCTTGAGCAGTATCCTACCTTCACCTAGAATGATGCCACAATACAGTGATAAGATGATCAGCTTTAATAATTGGCTTAAATTCTGGTGTCATTCAAAGGGGATCCAATGTCTGTCTGCCTGGGATGACATGCTGGACAAGCCACGCTGCTTCGCAAGGGACGGCTTGCACCTGTCACCCCTAGGCTTCCGGATATTGGCAAAGGCTCTTGCCTCCCCCATAGTGCCTTTTTTAGGCAAGGCTCAAATTATAAACCTACCACCCTAGAACACAAAAAAGTAAAAAAACTAAGGGTAATGCTGCTCAATGCCAGAAGTCTCAATCTCAAGATGCACTTTTCGAGGCCCTTCTCAGTATGGAGAACATCGATGTCTGTGCTGTGACAGAAACCTGGTTCAAGGCTCCTGAGAGCACCCCAGCACTATCAGGTTTCATCTCATATCATGCGTTCCGGCCCCAAAATCCGGACAACACCAAGAAAGGAGGGGGGGTGTCCATATTCATAAAGGACACCCACACCTCAAGGTTGGTGGCAACGCACGATGCATCGGAGACCATCCAGGTGCAATTAACTATAGGCAAGACTGCTCTGCAATTTGTAGCATGTTACAGGCCACCCTCTCAAACTCAGGAACCTCACATGGCCTTCCTGAAAACAATGGAGGGGATAAATGTATCTCCAAACACCATCATACTAGGTGACTTCAACTACCCTAATATAGACTGGGAACACTACTCAAGCCCAAACACTCTAGCCCAAAGGTTCCTGGAGTTCATAAACTCAAATGCCATGGAACAACTAGTCACCATCCCCACAAGAGGAGAAAACATACTTGATCTCATCATCACGAACATGGGATCACAATGTTCAACACCGGAAGTATACCCCTCACTGGTGAGATCAGATCATAAACTAATCTCACTGGAGGTCCTCATCCCGCCCCCACCTGAAATAAAAAAGACCACAATGAAAAACTTCTCAAAAGCCGACTTCACACTTCTAAAAACTAGTGTGGTCTCCTTTAAGGCCCTGAGCCAGTGGTAAACATTACTCAAACCGCTGAATCACTTACAAATGCCTTCTACCAGCACCTACAGGACTGCATGGATCAGGCAATCCCAAACAAAACTAAGACTCTTTGTACCAAAGGCAAGCGTCCAGTCTGGTGGACCCCAGCCATAAACAAGCTCTACAACAAAAGGAGGAAGCTACTACAAGATAGAGCAAAATCCTTGAAAGGTAAGACACCTTTGATCATTATAAGTAAAAAACTAAGAGCTCTCATAAAATCATCCAAGGCAAATTTTGAGAGAAAAATCGCCAAGGACTCAAAAGACAATCATAAGGCCTTCTTTAGCTATGTTAGAAACCTAGGAGGAAACTCCCAGAAATGCTCAGAATTAGTTCAAAATGATGTGAAGATTACTGAACCTACACACATTGCCAACATACTGGCTGACAGGTTCAGTGCAAACTTCTCCCCCCCCCCAAAAGGAGAGATATCTATACCAGAGGATTGTAGCCCCCAAACATCTCCAACGCCCAGGTGAGAACTGCTCTCTCCAAAGCAAAAAACACAGCATCCATGGGACCGGATGGTGTCCCCGGCTGTGTGCTCCATGAACTCAATGAGGAATTAAACCCGCAGTTAGGACAGCTGTTTAATCTTAGCCTCACCTCAGGATACGTACCCAAGGAGTGGCGCACAGTGACTGTGGTCCCACTTCACAAGGGCGGTGCCTCCACCGACCCTGGAAATTACCGTCCCATTAGCTTGCAAAGCCTTATCTGCAAAGCCATGGAGAGGATCATAATGGAACTCATAAATAAAGAGATAGGGAACTTGCAGACTTTGGATCCAACCCAGTTTGGCTTTGTCAAAGGCAGATCATGCCTTTTAAACTTGGTTGACTTTTTCGAGACAGTCACCAAGGCCATTGATGAGGGAAAGGCAGTCCATACAGCCTACCTTGACCTGGCAAAGGCCTTCGACACAATACCCCACTCAGGTATCATCGAAAAACTCATCAGCTTGAATGTAAAGCCATACATCACAAGATGGGTTGCAAACTGGCTAAGTGACAGAACCCACAGGGTCAGAGTTGCTGGAGCCATGTCAGACTCAAAGCCTGTCACAAGTGGTGTCCCACAGGGCTCAGTCCTGGGTCCACTCTTGTTCAGCATCTACTTTTCTGAAGTACAAGCAAACACAGGAGGGTTATGGCTGACAAAGTTTGCAGATGACTGCAAACTGGGCCATAGTCGAAAACACATCTGACACAGATATCCTTCAGAAGGGCCTCACAGAAACGGATAACTGGTGCCAGAGCCATGGTCTAAAGTTAAATGCCAAGAAATGCATAGTCATACCCTTCGGGAAAAACAAGGTTACCCCTAGCTACCATATAGGTGGCAATCCAATGAGCACAGAAGAAGTCATCAGGGATCTGGGGACCCAGGTTGACAGTAGCCTTTCGTTTGACACTCATGTTGCTAAAGTAGTTAGGAAAACCTTCTACATTGCCCACCTGATCATGAAGGGATTCACATCTAGATCAAGGGAGGTCATCGTCCCCCTGTACTCATCACTCATTAGACCTATGATTGAGTACAATGCCCCATTCGGAATGTATCTGACCCGACACCTGCAGCAGCTGGAAAGGCCCCAAAAGTTCCTCACCAAAAGGATAAAGGGTCTCAAAAATATGTCTTATGCTGCCCGACTGAAAGAACTCCAGCTCTATTCAGTCTCATACCGCTTGCTCAGAGGTGACCTGTGCCTGCCATATAAGGCCATGTCAAACCCTGATTTGATGAATATGCTTCACCTCAAAAAATCTAGATCCCTCAGAACCACAAGGGCGGGAGACTTAAACCTTGACACGGTTATTAATAGAATGTGCTGGAGGGACAGAGTCATCACCCAGAGACTCCCTATGCTGTGGAACAAAATCCCGGTACATGTGAGGCAGAGCACCTCGCTGGCCTTGTTCAAGAGGAATCTTGACCAATGGATGGGGGATCGCAGATATACCCCAGGGATTACTTCAGTGTCACTGCTTGACAGAGGCACAGCAAAATAATAGGCATAGTTTTATTCAAATTAAAGGGGTGGCGAAAGCCAAATAACTATGGGCTAGGCTTATAAATGCCCTTGGGCAGATAGCCTAGTATGAACCTATGAACCTATAAACAGTACTGTGAATGACCACCATCCAGAATTAAAAGGATAAATAACAAAAAGTCATAAACAATTACTGTGAATGACCACTATCCAGAATTAAAGGAGTAAATAACACAAAGCCATAAAAAATGACTGTTAATGACCACCAGCCAGAATTAAAGGGGTAAAAAATAACAAGCAATAAAAGGGTACTGTGAATGACCACCATCCAGAATTAAAGTGGTCAATAACAACAAGCCAAAAACAATACTGTGAATGGCCACTATCCAGAATTAAAGTGGTAAATAACAACAAGCCATAAAACAGTGCTGTGAATGACCACCATCTAGAATTAAAGGGGTAAATAACAACATCCCATAAAACAGTACTGAGAATGACCACCATCCAAAATTAAAGAGGTAAATAACAAGTCATAAAAATGTACTGTGAATGACCACCAGCCAGAAGTAAAGGGGTACATACCAACAAGCCATAAAGCAGAACTGTGAATGACCACCATCCAGAATTAAAGGGGTAAATAACAAATCATAAAACAGTACTCTGAATGACCACCATCCATAATTAAAGGCATAAATAACAGCACTGTGAATGACCAACATCCAGAATAAAAAGGGTAAATACAACAAGCCAAAAACAGTACTGTGAATGACCACCATTCAGAATTAAAGGGATAAATAACAAGAAGCCATAAAACATTACTGTGAATGACCACTATCCAGAATTTAAAAAGTAAATATGCCATAAAACAGTACAGTGATTGACCACCAGCCAGAATTAAAGGGATAAATAGCAACAAGTCATGAAATTGTACTGTGAATGACCACCATCCAGAATTAAAGCTGTAAATAACAAGCCATGAAACAGTACTGTGAATGACCACCAGCCAGAATTAAAGGGGTAAATAAGCCAAAAAACAGTACTGTGAATGACCACTACCCAGAATTAAAGGGGTAAATTACAGTACTGTGAATGACCACCATCCAAAATTAAATGGGTAAATAACAACAAGCTATAAAACAGCACTGTGAATGACCACCTTCCAGAATTAAAGGGGTAAATATCAGTACTGTGAATGACCACCATTCAGAATTAAAGGGGTAAATAACAATAAGCCATATAAGAGTATTCTGAATGACCACCATCCAGAATTGAAGGGGTAAATAACAACAAGCCAAAAAACAGTACTGTGAATGACCACCAGTCAGAATTAAAGGGGTAACTAAGCCATAAAACGACTGTGAATGACCACCATCCATAATTAAAGGGGTAAATAACAACAAGTCATAAAATAGTAGTGTGAAAAGCCACCAGCCAAAATTAAAGGGGTAAATAACTACAAGCCATAAAAAGTATTGTGAATGACCACCATCCAGAATTAAAGAGGTAAATAACATCATTCTCTTTCGGCTTTTCCCGCTAGGGGTCGCCACAGCGGATCATCTCTTTCCATTTCTTCCTATCCTCTGCATCTTGCTCTGTCACACCAACCGCCTGCATGTCCTCTCTCACCACGTCCATAAACCTTATCTTAGGCCTTCCTCTATTCCTCTTACCTGGCAGCTCCATCCTTAGCATCTTTTTCCCAATATACCCATCTTCCCTCCTCAGCACATGTCCAAACCAACGCAATCTCATCTCTCTTGCTTTGTCTCCAAACTGTCCAACATGAGCTGACCCTCTAATATACTGATTCCTAATCCTATCCATCCTAGTCACACCGATTGCAAATCTTAACATCTTTAACTCTGCCACATCCAGCTCTGACTCCTGCCTTTTTGTCAATGCCACTGTCTCCAACCCATATAACATAGCTGGTCTCACTACCCTCTTATAGACCTTCCCTTTCACTCTTACTGATACCCGTCTGTCACAAATCACTCCTGACACTCTTCTCCACCCATTCCACCCTGCCTGTACTCTCTTCTTCACCTCTCTTCCACATTCACCATTACTCTGAACTGTTGATCCCAAGTACTTAAACTCGTCCACCTTTACCAACTCTACTCCCTGCATCCTCACCATTCCTCTACCCTCCCTCTCATTTACACACATATATTCTGTCTTAGCCCTGCTGCCCCTCATTCCTCTGCTCTCTAGAGCATATCTCCACCTCTCCAGAGTCTCCTCAACCTGGTCCCTACTCTCACTACATATCACAATGTCATCTGCAAACATCATAGTCCATGGGGCCTCCTGTCTGATCTCATCTGTCAACCTGTCCATCACCACTGCAAATAAGAAAGGACTCAGAGCTGATCCTTGATGTAATCCCACCTCCACCTTAAATGCATCTGTCACTCTCACGCAGACCTCACCACTGTCACACTACCCTCGTACATATCCTCGTACACATCCAGAATTAAAGGGGTAAATAACATATCCAGTACATAAAGGGGTAAATAACAATAACCTATAAAACATTATTGTGAATGACCACCATCCAGAATTAAAGGGGAAATAACAACAAGCCATAAAAAAGTACTGTGAATGACCACCAGCCAGAATTAAAGGGGTAAATATGAACAAGCCATAAAGCAGTACTGTGAATGACCACCATCCAGAATTAAAGAGGTAAAAAGTATTGTGAATGACCACCATCAAGAATTAAAGGGGTAAATACCAAGCCATAAAAAAGTACTGTGAATGACCACCAGCCAGAATTAAAGGGGTAAATACCAACAAGCCATAAAGCAGTGCTGTGAATGACCACCATCCAGAATTAATGGAGTAAATAACAAACCATAAAACAGTACTCTGAATGACCTCCATTCAGAATTAAAGGGGTAAATAACAGTACTGTGAATGACCACCATCAAGAATTAAAGTGGTAAATAACAAGTAATAAAACAGTACTATGAATAACCACTATCCAGAATTAAAGGGGTAAATAACAACAAGCCAACAAACAGTACTGTGAATGACCACTATCCAGAATTAAAGGAGTAAATAACACAAAGCCATAAAAAAGTACTGTGAATGACCACCAGCCAGAATTAAAGGGGTAAAAAATGACAAGAAATAGAAGGGTTCTGTGAATGACCACCATCCAGAATTAAAGGGGTAAATAACAACAAGCCAAAAACAGTACAGTGAATGAACATTATCCAGAATTAAAGAGGTAAATAACAACAAGCAATAAAGCAGTACTGTGAATGACCACCATCCAGAATTAAAGGGGTAAATAAAAACAAGCCATAATACAGAACTGTGACTGACCAACATCCAGAATTAAAGGGTTAAATAACAAGCCATAAAACAGTACAGAGAATGACCACCATCCAGAAGTAAAAGGGTAAATAACAACAAGCCATAAAACAGTACTGTGAATGATCACCATCCTAAATTAAAATGGTAAATAACAATACTGTGAATGACCACCATTCAGAATTAAAGGGATAAATAACAACAAGCCATAAAACAGTACTGTGAATGACCACCATCCAGAATTAAAGGGGTAAATAGCAAGATAAAAAGTCTGTCCGGAACTTAATTATCCATTTAGCCTCATGTGTTTCAATACAATTCCTAGCATCATCACCTCTAGAACTCGTGGATAACACTTCAGTAACTCTGAATGTGAACACGTGTATATCACCCTTCTCTGACACATGCTTAGATAATGCATTGACTCTAGATTTAATCTTAATTTGATACATATGCTCACTTATCCTATCTCTAAGTGTCCTGTCTGTCTTACCCACATAAAATCCATCACATGCTACACACATAGCAAGATAAACCACATGTTCAGACAAACAGTTGGCAGAGACATGAAATTCATAACTTATGCCATTCAAGGGGTGCACAAAATTACCACTAGAATCTATTAAATGACCAAAACTACAACAAGTACAAGGAAACATGCCAAAAACACTAAAAGCATTATCTTTCCTAACATTGTTAGGGTAGCATAACAATTTGTTCAGGGTAGATCTATTTTTATACACAAAACATGGTGTGTCCCCTACTACCTCTCTAACCGCAGGGTCCACTGTCAACACCTCCCAATGTGATCTGATCACATGTTTGACATTGCCCATATCCTTAGTATAAAAAAGAGGGATTCTGACACTACTATGCTCAGCTGTAACTACTGGGCACTCTAAATCTACCTGGTCAATGACTGTATCCTTAGAATCTGAAAAGTAGGGGGTAGCCACATCTCTTCTTAAAACTGATATCCCAGCAATTCCCCTCTCAATCTCCTCATTCTTATATGCCCTGGACTTAAATCTCTCACATAATTCCTCTAGCTCAGCATCAAAGCCTTCCTGGGAGGGATTGTAAAGAGAAGTCCTCATGGCTTGACCTCTAACCACATTTCTAAATACATACCCTGGGTTCATGCTATTTCTATGTAATAAAGCATTTTGATGGCATGATTTCCTGAACACACCAGTTTTCAGTATCCCACTCGCCATTCTCTCAACATACACATCCAAGAATGAAATCCAGAAATCTGAAAACTCATATGTGAAATTAAAAACACTAGAAAAACCATTCACTTTATCAAGATATGTAATAAGTTCACCAGTAGTCTCTGTCCAGATGAAAAAAAGGTCATCCACAAAGCGCCTGTAAAAAGATACCCTATGATGAAAATCAGTCAATTTAAGCAAACAATCCTCCTCCCAGGCGGCCATATAAAGGATGGCATAGCTATTGGCACAAGAAGTACTCACAGCTATGCCATCCCTTTGCAAGTAACACTGAGAATCAAAACTAAAAATGTTCTCCAATACTACCTCTAAAAATGAAACTGTGAGATCTTTGGTATTAACCCCTAAGGTATTCATGTACCCTTTGAACATCTTCACCATTAGGGATAACTGTGAAGAGGGATTGAACATCCATTGTTACCATAAAATAATTCAAACAAACTGGTCCTCCCTGCATGTGCTTATGAAGATCAAGAAGGAACTGCTTCGTGTCTCTTAACACAAATTTATTAAATTAAATTAATTCATTTAATTAATTAAATTTATTAGAGTCAACAACTGGACGTAGAAATTTCTCAACATAAATCGAAAAAGGAACACCCTCTAGCTGATACAATGGGCCTCATCGGAGGCTTCTGGCCATCCTTATGTATCTTGGTATGAGGGGGTCATTGACCATTAAATAATCAAACAATCCCTCAGTTATAATGTGACTCTTAAATAATTCTTCTAACATCATAGATATCCTACGTACATGCAAATCCACTGTTTCATGTTCTATAGCTAAAGAAAGCCTCTCATCTCTTAGCATATTCTTCATAGTTTCATCATAAAATTTATAGTCCATCACTAGCACACTACCCCCCTTGTCAGCAGGTCTAATCGCTAACAGTCATTTCTCAGGTCCGTCAGAGCTCTCCTCTGTTTCAAAGTCAAATTCCCTCTCCTCCTTCCTTCTATGACTGTTACAATCATCTCTCATTGTATACAAATTATTTTCCACCAGCATCCTAAAGGTGGTGCACTAAGAACTTATAGGCTAGGTCTCTTAAACTGCCTATCATGGGTATCAAGTGCCCTGTCCCTAAACTCTAACTTCAAACATAAATTCCTAACAAACATTTTAAAATCATCAATAGTATCAGTGAAATCGTTATAACAAGTGGGTATAAAGGTAAGCCCTCTGGATAAAACAGCAATCTCATCCTTTGTCAATGGGCGTGATGAAATATTAACTACTAACGTGTCCCAGTCTTCCTCCACATTTTCTTTAAGCTGTGGTTGGTTTGGGACTCAGCAGATAGCTTCCTCTTCTGCCTGCCCCTGCTCATTGATCTTGTCCTCCCCCCTCCCCTGTGTGAAGCATTGATGGGGAAAGGGCAGTGATCATTAATCACTCCCGTAGGCTGTTCTCCAGGCTGTATATCAACATGGTCTGTGTTATTGAACACTTTCCTACGAACACTAAGTTGTTTAATACTATCCACATTCCCTACACCAGTGGTCTCTACACTATTATCAGGTTTTAAACCCGAAGGTCCTGCTGACTCTGTCAAGGTAACATTATCAGCTGTTGATTCACTAACACTCATACGTAAAGTATCATCAGTCAAATTAACATGACTTCCTTCATTAACAACATTCCGATCATCACTAACTCCTACCTTCCTTTTATCAGGGATATTAATAGTATGCGAAGCCTCAGGCCCCACAGTCTGGTTAACATTGTAACAGTTCACAGCATCAATTCTGGGCCAAGTAAAGACCTGACCCAGCTTAAAGTTTTTAATGTCCCTCTGAAGCTTATGGCGTTTTTGCTCAAATAACAGCTTCTCATAGAGAAGCGCACTGTCTATAGCTGATTCAACCGCTCTCTTCACCGCTTCCGTTGGAAACCGCTCAAACAAAAACTTCTGCTGGTTTCTCACTAAAACCAGCAATGTTTCCTCTTCGGGCATAAAAAACTCATTAAGGAGAAACATATACTTAAGGCTTACCTCAATGTTCAGTTGCTGCCATCTGTATAAACGTTCCGGGTACATAGTCCCTGTCGTTGGCATCTTCAGGACCCTGAGTCCTCTTTGTATAATCCTCCTCTGCAAACACACCTTGAAATGGTGGCACTGTGTTTGAAGCCTTTTCAGCTTCATAAAATCAGCTTCCAGCTTCTCAACAGCTGAACAAAGCTCTGCTCGATCAAATGCCTCTTCAGGGTTCTGGTTTTATGATTATTCTGAAGTTTAAGATAGTAGGATTTACGGTCAGTGGCTATGTTTTTTTTACTTGATTTCGCAGTTGCTTTTATTTGGCAAGAGAGTTGGGAGTTTTGCATTTTTTATAGTATTTCCAGGTTTTGTCTCGGAGATGCATAAGGACTTTTGTGTCTTTGGTTAGCCAGGGGGCTGTCTTGGATCTGAGTTTTTTGGTTCGGCAGGGTGCAAAGTGGTTAAGTAGATCAGTGAAAACTGTATTGAAGTGTGAGACAGTGGCGTCTAAAGGAAGGGACCTTAGAGGGTTCCATTCCATCTGTTTTTATAGAAGAGTAGGGAGTTGACGTTTTGCATGTTGCAGGTGGTAATGTGTTTGTGCTGAAGTAGGAGGGAGGATGGGGAATGGTGTATATAGGCAGGGAGATGGTCATTAAGGGAGTCGGGGACAGTACCACTATCAGAAATTCGGTTTGGGTGGGAGACTAGTATCCAATCAAGGATGCTACCTGTGGTGTAACCGTTATTTGGTCTAGTAGGAGTTTGGATTAGCTGAGTGAATTAATATAGACTGATGCTTTGAGTAGGGATAGATGAGTCAATGGAAGACCAGTTTATGTTGACATCGCCTAGGATTATAGTCTCACTATTTATGTTGGAAGTGAACCAGGCAAGAATATCTTCCAGTATAGAGATATTGTTACCAGGAGGAATGTATGGGGAGGCAATGCATAAAGTTTTATTGTTATTTACTTTGAGAAGGGTGAGGGTTAGCTCGGCGGTGTCAAATGAGGGTATAGGCTTAGTATAGGGTGTTACTGTTAAGGAGGAGGAGAAGAGTAAGGCTACGCCTCCACCTTTCTTTTGGGGTCTGTCACTTCTTATGAGTTTAAAGTTTGGGGGTATTATTTTGGTATCTTTTATGTGTTGTTTTACTTATCTAAGTAAAGTAAAACATGACTGGCTGTGGTTGCTCCATACTTACTCTGTACTAAATTTTATAAAGTGATGATTGCCTATGTTGATTATTGCTCTAAAGCAGAAGTTGCCAGTAACGCTATCAAGTTGTACTGATCAAAAAGAGTCAAACTGACATGATGTATTCTGCTGACAGAGGACGCAGGCAAAGCACAAAAAAAATGCCAGGCACAGAGAATTGGAATTCGGCACTTCCAGAGGTTCAAACATGCAGTAATGCACCTCATCAAACAATCAGGAAAAGTTTTTTTTTTTTTTAAGAATTTACTTGAACGTAAACTAACAGCAAAATTAAAGTTTATAAATATGACTGCAGAGTAAATCATGCGGGAGCAGCTGACATCTCCTAAAATGTCCGTTAGCACTAAAGCACTCAATATATAGAAAAACAATCAAACAAATACTGCTGACAGCCAGCACTCACTGGTCTTCATTACCCTGGCAAGTGGCAAACAAAACATAATGGGCAGCTATGGGCTCTAGTAGTTACACAATATCAGCCCAGAGACAGCAACTGGAATTGAATTCAGCACGTGATGTAAAAAAAAAAAAAAGTCTGTTGCAACTTGCATGGCTCATTTTGTGACTTAAACTACAAATATTTTCTGTAATCCAAAAACTTTTTTTAATCAACTTTCTCCAACCCATTGCTGTTTGCATTCCTCAATTTCTTTGCTCGAACTCTGAATAAACCCAACAGTAAAGGGGGTTAAGACACAAATCAGAGACAATTTTTAAATATACCCTTTTCTCACTTGAGCAAAAGGTTTTGCACCAATATTTATTTTATGAATAATAAGATGTATGAAACTATCATTTACTGACATTAATCCTCATCGATTTACTTGAAAATCAAACATTTTTCAAGGGAGAGAAAAAAATAACGCAAAATCAAGAACATTCTAAGACTAAACTCTACTCTCTTACTGGCAGAAGGCCCTGCCCTCAGCATCTTAAATGTCTTCTGGATTCATAAGTGCCTCATGAGAACATTAGGGTATTGGAAGTCCTTTGGCAGCTTGGAAGGACACATATATACTTATATGTTTATGTATTTCACTTTATATTGGCAACAGCATCTCTTTGCTTTTTATATACTTATATAAACATACTTAGATAATCTGTGAAAGGCATATTAAATCAAGAAATAGTAAAATACAGTTGAAATTGCAATTGGTGTAACTACTGGAGAAACTGCTCTTTTATGTGGTGCAAGACCTTCAAACGAACAGACAGGAGGATTTGCTCCTGCACATTTGTAAATCATTTTGTGCACTGTGCATTACTGCTTTGTGATGGTAAGGGAGAATTCTCCCAAGTAGCAACCCTCACCCTTTTGCAGTGCAGTTTATCACCAACATTTTCTAAAACTGGCTATTGATGGAAGCTGTGTCCTTGTACTGTACGGTCATTATTCTCAGTATAGCAGCCATTATACATTATACACTCCATTCATTCTATTTTGATGTAGTAAGTGTACAAAAAAGGCAAGGAGAGATGTCTTATTTATATAATAACTGAATGTCTTATTTCAGTTGGGTCCACTTGAACAAATAAGTGCTATATAAAGTGTGAATGTTGCAATTTCAAATCATGGCCTAGATACAGTAAATCTCAGTAACTAATAAGTCACAGTAGTGGCTGCTGTACCAGGGGTGGAGACTTGTGAACTAAACTAATACCATTTCCTTTTTTGTCATACCCAACAACACTTCACTTGTAAATAAAATTCCAAAAGGTAACACATACCAAGAAAAAAACAGATGTGTCAGTCTCTGTCAGGCAGGCTTAGCCTAGCTAGCTCAGTCAGTCACTCACTACTGTCCCTGATCGTCCAAATGAACAAAAGATCCAAATCCAACCTCAGCTCCAGACCATAATGCAAAATCAAATAGAGTGCTATTGATTGTTTCTCGCTTTTTTTCCCAGCGTGCATAGCACAGGAAGAGAGCCAGAACCAATCAGTAGCCATCCTGCCATCCATGTCACTTACATGACTGCGGAAGTGGCAGTCTGAACCCCTTCCACAAAACTGCGGTTACAAACTGCATAGACTTCTGGGCATCACACAGCTGCCTTTTCTCCTTAATGTGGACTGCTTGTACAGCAGTCCAGATTTACAGAAACTAGTTTTTAAAAAAAAAAAAAAAAAAAAAAAACAGAACTCGCTGAGCATGTGCAGTTCGAGTTCCAGGACTTCAGCGAGTCAGTCAGACTCGCAGCTAAGCAGCCAGTCAACAGTATATACCGTATACAGCAGTATACAGATAAAGATTTTATTTTTTAAACATGTTATTTCTTTTTTTCACAGTTTTCAGCTGGGGGGCTGCAGTCCTCCATTCTGATGGCACGAGCCGCCACTGCATTTAATTCTTTGTAATTTCATCTTTTAATACCTTTAGCTATCTTTATTTTGTTCCTCTTTTTCTTAGATTTCTATCTAGACTGCTAAATCATCTGAAAATCATTCCCAGTGCTTCCCTTCTTGTATAATTTTCAAATTTTCCAAAATTATAAAATAATTTATCTCTGTTTCTGTATTATTTCTTTTGGATATTCACTGTTTATTATCCCAAATATATAATTTTCCATGTCTTATTATCTCTGCTATTGTTTGAACATCACTTCCTCTTTCCTTCTTTGCAAGTCACAATTAAAGTCTCCCACTAATATCATCTCCATGTTAACACTAAGATAACTATTTTTTAAACATAATGTCTCATTCTTTTTTGCTGAGGTATACACATACTGCAATAATTCTATATAACCTGCTTTTTCCACCTTACCGATATCACTTTTATTCTGTCCAACATTATTAAAGTGTACTAAACAGGTCCATAATCTGCATGCCCTCTTAGCAGTTTACTCCCTCATTGTATTATGTCTTATGGAGACCTGGCTAAAACCGGTAACTAAAGACAATGAGGTAATACCACCATGGTATGACATACTTACATTAGATCGTGCTACTAGCAAGGGTGGTGTGGTAGCTATACTCTATAAAAATACACTAGATGTTACTACGGTCTCCCTAAAACCACCCCAGTTTAATAATGCAGAAATTTGTATTACCAAACTACAGACTAGCAATAACAAACGCATAAACATTGTCTGTTTATTCCTTGCTATTCATGATTCTCACGCTCCTGCTCGCTCCATTAGAATCAAAACATAAACTGCCCCATGGCTCTCAAAAGAGACCAAATCTAAAATCATAACTAGAAATAAGGCATGGGGACAAATGGTGTGCCACAAAAGACCCACTAGATCAACTCCAGTCCCAACAGCTAAGTAATCACATAAAAAATCTATTATACTAGACAAAATAAACTTCTACTACAATCTTCAACAAAAACATAACAAACCTCAAATGTTTTGGGCAGGAATAAACAAACTTCTTCACCCAGGACAGTCCTCTACTCCTACCCCATCAGCTTCCAACCATAAATCCCCAGAGGATATTGCAAATACCTTCAATAGTTTCTTTACAGAGACTATCTAATCCCTAGCTAGCCAACTGGCACCCAGCTGCTCCAACCCAACTTCTGCCACAGCCAATACCCCACTGTCTTTTAGCTTTCAGCCTGTTTCTACATCACTTATCAGATCTCTAATTAAGAAATTAAAAGCAACTACTCTAGCAGTTGATCTCCTCCCACAAGAGTATCTGCAAAAAGCAGCAGATGCCATAGCATACCCCGTCTCCATCATAATCAACAGAACCTTATCTGAAGCCACCATCCCCTCCATTTGGAAAATATCTCATGTAATACCACTCCACAAAAGAGGGAACTCCTTTGAACTGTGAAACTTTAGACCCATAGCTATTCTGTCACCATTGGCTAAAATTATGGAGAAGTATGTCCATAAACAACTTATGCATTATCTTACCCAGAATAAGCTGTTGGCTAACTCTCAGCATGGTTTTAGACCACCTCAGCCCTCCTATCCTTCTCTAACACCATAAACCATAACCAAAATAATAGCAAGCTTTCCTCAGCCCTCTTTTTAGATCTCTCCAAGGCCTTCGATATGGTCAACCACAAAATACTCATGCACACCCTTAAGGCATTCTCACTAAACAGCCATGCGCTTCAATGGTTTCAAGCTTACCTGTGTGGTAGACAACAAGCCATCCTATGGCAGGACAAACTATCAACCCATCTACCCATCACCCTAGGTGTTCCCCAGGACTCCATACTAGGACCCCTTCTTTTCTCTATCTTTATTAATGACCTTCGCAATTTCATCCCAAATGCTACCTGTATCCAATATGTGGATGACTCCACCTTGATTTGTTCAGCTATCTCCCTGATAGATCTAATGACATTAACCCAGAATACTTTCAATATAGTAGAAAACTGCCTCTCTAACCATCAGCTGATATTAAACCCTAACAGAACAAAGGTGCTTCTTTTCTCCTCCACTTGTCAGTCTTCCTCACTATTCTTTACCATAAAATCTAATAATGGTACCATTATCTGCCCCGATGTACAAACCAAACTCTTAGGTGTCACAATATTTATTTATTTATTTATTTATTTATTTATTTATTTATTGCAGTTGGTTTACCAGGATAGTCCATTGGGCCATTTAAGAACCCGTTTTCAATGGAGTCCTGGGGAGAAAAGCTCCAAAAAAGAAAATCAATTTACAATAACATTGACCGTAAATATATAGGTACATACTATAAAAGAACATAAGCAAAACATAAGCAAAAACATAAATGTACTTAACATTTGTCAGTGACAATCTTGGTACAGGCTAACGAAAGAAAAAAAGCAAAACATAAAAGCATTTTAATGAATGAACATAGTAGATGAATAGAGTAGAATGTTAGTACAGGGAAAGGTAGAGTTGGTTATGTGAGGTAGGTGTAAGAGCATTCCCATTGAGATTCTAGGTGTAAGAAAAGTGATTTCTTGAAGGTATAGTGATTAGAGGTAGTGCGGATGTTTGGTGGTAGGGAATTCCAGAGGCGAGCAAGGCTGAAGGAAAGGAGGTTTTTGCCTGGGGGATGATTCGGTTTGTGGACCTCTAGAAGATTTTGATTATTAGACCTTAGAACTCTATTTGGATGGTACATTTTAAAGGCAGAGGAGAGGGAGGGACAGTTGGAGGGGTTTAGAATAAGCTTGTGGGCTAGAGTTAGTTGAGTATAAGCAAGATAGTTGGGAAGTTCTAACCATTTTAGTTTATGGAGGGAGAGACAGTGGTGAGTGGAAGACTTATGGGTGGTAGCGAATCTAGCTATTTTGTTATAGCAAGAGGTGAGCTGTTTTTTTAAGGAGCACTGAAGATTAGTAAGAAGTGGGGCACCATAGAGGAGGGAGGGAATGAGGAAGGAAGAAGCTAGAGTGATTTTAGTGGTAGGTGTGAGGTAGGCATTTTGTCTATATAGCATGCCAAGTTTTTGATGTGTTTTTTTGATGTTCTTTTGTAGGTGGGAACTAAATTTTAGTTGGTTGTCAATGTGGACCCCAAGAAGTTTGGTCTCTGACACTATTTCAAGAGGAGAGTTATTTTGACTGGTAACTAAGAGTGAGTTTATGTTGGGGGGAGGGAGTTTGGAGGGAGTAAATAACATTAATTTGGTCTTTGTGGCATTGAGAGCTAGATGATTGCAAAGCATCCATTGCTCAGTGGAAGAGAAGGCGTCTTGAGTAAGTTTTTGTAGGGTGGAGATAGAAGAGGTGGAGCAGATGATAGTGGAGTCATCTGCATATTGGATAATGCTAGAGAAAGGGATAGATTTGTGGAAGTCATTAATAAAGATGTTGAATAGAAGAGGGCCCAATATGGAGCCTTGTGGGACTCCGGTAGGGGTGCTTAGGAAGGAGGAAGTTGCTTTTTTCCATTTTACAGCTTGATTTCTGTTTGATAGATAACTAGAGAACCAGTTCAGAGAGGAGGAGGATAGGTAGAGTTTGGAGAGTTTAGTTAAGAGCAGGCTGTGAGAGATAGTATCGAAGGCTTTGGAAAGATCAAGGAGTAAGGTGGTAACAATTTGTCCAGAGTCTCGGGCTTTATTTACTATTTCAAGGAAAGAGAGAAGGGCAGTCATGGTGCTATGATTAGGTCTGAAGCCATGCTGAGTGGGGGTTATAAGGTTGTTGTCTAGGAGATGAGGAAGGAGTTGGATTTGCACACATTTCTCAAGGATTTTTGAAATGGGGGACAGGATGGCTATGGGTCTAAAATTGGTAGTTTTATTATTGTTACCTCCTTTGTGTAATGGTATAATAAAGGCTTGTTTCCAAATTTGGGGAACTGTGCCTTCTAGTAGGGAGCGGTTGATTAGGATGCTAATAGGGTAGGCCAGACTTTCGGCAGCAATGTTAAGAAAGTAAGAAGGGATATTATCAGGAGCATTGGTACATGGTTTTAATTTCTGGAGGAGTTTCTTAATACTAGTTGTAGGAATGGGATTTAGAGTGAAGATAGTGCAGTCGGGTGGTGATGAATTTTGGGGTTGTATGGGTGAGGATAAAATTTGTGTGGAAGAGGAGGTAGAGGAATTAGTGGATTGGGAGGAGGTAGAGAATGAGGAGGTTAGTTTTGAAATAGAGTCAATAAAGAAGGAATTAAACTGGGTGGCTAAATCTAGTTCTGGAGCATTTGGATCTGGGGTAGGAGTATCTGGTTTGCTGGGGTGGAGGAGAGTGGAGATTCCTTTCCAGAATTTTTGAGGGTTGTTTTTGTTTTGGTTTTGGAGTGTGGAGAAATAGTTTTTTCGATCAGAAGAGATAAGTTTTTTAGCTTTATTGCAGAGCAGTTTGTATTCGTTGAGGAGTGGGGTTGTCTTGTGTTTTTGGTAGCATGCCCACACTTTGTCTCTTTGTCTCATGAAAGATAGAGTAGTTTTAGATAGCCAAGGGGCTGATTTAGTTTTTATTCTCTTAGTCTGTAGGGGAGCTTGAGAGTTAAGTAATTTTAAGAATGTGGAGTTGAAGTATGAGACTGCGTTGTCTAGAGGTAATGTTTTTAGACAAGCCCAGTTTACTGCATTAAGCGAGTTTGAAAAGGTTATAGGGTTGAAGTTTTTCTGGTTGCGGATAGTAATGAAGTTGTGGGTCCGTTGAAGGTTAGTTGAAAGTCGGTGGGTAAAGGTGGGTAAGTGGTCGCCTAGTGGGTCGGGAAGGATGCCACTTTTGGTGAAGTAGTGGGGGTGGGAGACTAGGATCCAGTCCAGTATACTCCCATTAGAGGTGTTTTTGGCTGGGTGAGTAGGTAAGTTGATCAGTTGTGAGAAATGGTAGAGGTTGATATTAGTGTTGTTTGAAGGAGCTTGGATAAGTGCCCAGTTAATGTTTACGTCTCCTAGGATTATGGTTTCATTACTAATGTTACTGGATAGCCAAGAAAGGATAAGTTCAAGTGTAGAAATATTGTCACCTGGAGGGATATAGAGGGAAGCTATATATATTTGTTTGTGGTTATTGATTTGAGATATAGTAAGGAGAAGTTCAGCATTGTTGAAGTGTGGGATAGGTTTGTTGTAGGGGGAAACTACTAGGGAGGAGGAATATATAAGGGCTACTCCTCCGCCTTTTTTGAGAGGTCTGTCTTTTCTTATGATGGAGCAGTTTGGGGGAACTAATTCAGAGTCCTTAATATATGGTTTCAACCAGGTTTCAGAAATAGTTAAAAAGTCAGGTTTGTTGTGTATAAGCCAAGCATGAAGGTTGGGGACTTTGTTAATGATACTTTGTGAGTTTAAGGAAGTGAATAGTAAGGATTTAGTTGTGGTGGTTATATTGGCAGGGCCTGGGTTAGGATGGATGTCAC
This sequence comes from Protopterus annectens, assembly GCF_019279795.1. Lineage (NCBI taxonomy): Eukaryota > Metazoa > Chordata > Ceratodontiformes > Protopteridae > Protopterus > Protopterus annectens. Next base: position 968,593,639 of record NC_056733.1, on the reverse strand, counting down.
CTGATAAGAGAGTACTGATCAGGTGTTGTATGTAATAGTTTAGGTTAACAGACAGCAGGGTTGTGAGATTGGGGTTAATTGTGAAATGTAGGGATTTGCTAGTTCCTATAGGAATTGGGAATGTGTGATGGGGGATAAGTTTGAAATGAAATAGAAGAAGGTTGTCTAAGTGATAAAGATAGGAAGAAATGGGGGAGTAAGATTGTAGTGGAGGTGAATTGTGGTGGTTAATTATATGGAAGGAATGGGAGTTGGAGCAAATAGTAGGCTGGGAGAGATGGTGTAAGTAAGATAAGGAGAGGAGAAGTAATAGTGAAGGGAAGATGGAGGAGTATCTAGAGAGCATGTTGTGAAAGGTAACAGTAGGACAGTGATAGGATACTGGTGTTGGTGTAAGGGAGATAGTGTTATATAGAGAGAGTATATGATATATTAGAAGTGAAGGACAGTAGTATTGGATATAGAGGGGTGTGGTCTAGAAGAGGGAAAGGAGTAGGATTGGTTAATTAGATGAGAATGGGGATGAGAAAGAAAGTTAGTTTTGGCGGGAAAGAAGGAAGGTGTGTTCAGAGGACTGAGTACTGATTGGAGTAGAATGGAAGTGGGAGTGGTATGTTGGAGGGATAAATGTAGATGTGCTGGGGGCGGGTGAGATTTGGGGGCAGGGTAGGGGAGCGGAGTGAGCCTGCAGGGCGAATGGAGCGGGTTGAGTCCAAGAGCAGAAGAGGAGCGAGAGACTATCAGAGAAGCAATATAAGTGAAGTGTAAGTAGTAGAAGGTGAGGTGGAGTGGGTCTGGACAAAGTGTAAGGAGTGGGCTAAAGGTATGGATGAGGGAGTAGTTAGGGTCAGTTCTATTCTGGCACAAGGAGAGTTGTGAGTTAAGCCCTAAGCTCAGAAAGAATGGAGAAGGGGTGTTCACTAGTGGAGTATGCAGGAATACAAAGGCTCACCAGTGTAATACCTGGGGTAATGGGATGGAAGGAGAAGGGAGTAATGGTAGCAAAGAGCAGTGAGAGGTATGAAGATGGAGGAGTATAGTAGAGTGGGGTTTTGCTGCTGGCAATCCTGACAGGGAGTATACTGCTACTGCTAGGAGAGCAAGAGTACAGTAGTACTGGCTTAGCAGATGTACGTACTTTATGTTCTTATAGAGTCTTTTGGGTTTACTTGTCTTCAAAGGGAGCTGAAGCAGCAGAGAGTATTCCTTTGGTAATAGGGTGTACAGCCCTAGTTAGGTCCAAAATATCCACCCAGGCAAGAACACAGGGGGAAAAGATTCAGGGCGCAAAAGCTGGAGGAGAGAAAAGATGGAGAACAAAACACAGTAACATTTAAATTGCACTTTATCTACTATAACTGTATCTACTACTATAGCTATGTAGGGAGGAGGCTATTAAGTGTATGTTACACTAGTGTGTATGTACAATTTGGGAAGGCAGTTGATTAGCGAAAAACATTTATAGACAGTCGCTAACTGCTAACAGCTAACATACAGCCATTGAACCAAAGTGGTGAAAACATCCCATAATAATGACTAAACAGCCTTCAGACAACTGGTAAAAGCAGTCGCAAGTGTAACAAATATTCACAGGTCTGTCGCTATCTAATATTTAAGAAAACAGCCCATATTTAACAAAACCTCCCATAGTAATGACTGAACAGCCTTCAGACAACTGGTAAAAGCAGTCGCAAGTGTAACAAATATGCACAAGTCTGTCGCTATCTAATATTTAAGAAAACAGCCCATATTTAACAAAACATCCCATAGTAATGACTAAACAGCCTTCAGACAACTGGTAAAAGCAGTCGCAAGTGTAACAAATATACACAAGTCAGTCGCTATCAAATATTTAACAAAACAGCTTTTAAGAAAGGATAAAACCTCTAGTAGAGTTTTCTATGCAGCCTTAGGACAAACCTAATTCAAGGGAGCAGAGATAGGGTTTCACCTGGGAAGGCAGTCGCTGATTGAATAAAACATTTAAGGAAAAAAGCAAGGCAGATAACATACAGCCAATGAAACAAAATGGAAAAAACACCCCATAGTAATAACTAAATAAGCCTTCAGACAGCTGATAAGGCAGTCACAAGTGTAAAAAACATTTATAAGTCTGTCGCTTATTTCACATTAACAAAACAGCCTTTGAATAAGGTAAAACCTCTAGTAAGTTATCTATGCAGCCTTTGGACAAAACCTAATACCTAAATAAGCCTTCAGACAACTGATAAGGCAGTCGCAAGTGTAAAAAACAGTTATAAGTCCGTCGCTTATTTCACATTAACAAAACAGCCTTTGAATAAGGTAAAACCTCTAGTAAGTTATCTATGCAGCCTGTGGACAAAACCTAAAGCAAGGGAGCAGAGATAGCGTTTTACCTGGGAAGGCAGTCGCTAAACAAAACCATCGCAGCTACATCCATGCAGTCTACAAGGTGCAATACAGCAGCATAATTGAGAGATATGCGTGACATCAGTGTATAAACCGACAACAGAAAATCGGCTAAAAAGCAAGTCTAAGACAACAAAACAAGCAGGTTCATACAGTTCACAGCACCTTTACGATAAAGCAGGAACCCTCTTAAAACAAGTTTCAACTTACAGAGTGACACGCTCACAGCCGAGGATGCACAGCAGCCAGGAACGGGCGAAATTAAAAATGGTGCCCAGGGAAGGGGAGGGACCTTTATCACCTTCTGGGAATGGATGGGGGGGGGAGGAGCAGGAGTAGGATACAGGCGGGAAACAGAGAGGACGAGATTCACGACTGCAATGTGGGGGGGGGGGCACAGACCATGGAGTGGAGAAAGAGCAAGGGAGAGAGGATTGGAAGTGTAGAGGAGAAGGAAAGGGCAGGATATGTGAAGTGGATGATAGAGAGAGGGAGGGAGAGAGAGAGAAGAGAGGTATGTACAAGGGGATCAAGTGGTGGAGATGTAGTAGGAAAACACAGGATGTGTAGGTGGGAATGGGATAGTAAGAAAAATGGAGAGTGAAGGGGGAAGGAGGGAAGTAGAGTGCAGAGAAGTACAAGGTAGCTGAGCCCAAGAGCAGAAGAGGAGCAAGAGACTATCAGAGAAGCAATATAGGTAAGTGTAAGTAGTAGAAGGTGAAGTGGAGTGGGTCTGGACAAAGTGTAAGGAGTGGGCTAAAGGTATGGATGAGGGAGTAGTTAGGGTCAGTTCTATTCTGACACAAGGAGAGTTGAGAGTTAAGCCCTAAGCTCAGAAAGAATGGAGAAGGGGTGTTCACTAGTGGAGTATGCAGGAATTCAAGGCTCACCAGTGTAATCCCTGGGGTAATGGGATGGAAGGAGAAGGGAGTAATAGTAGCAAAGAGCGGTGAGAGGTATGGAAGATGGAGGAGTATAGTAGAGTGGGGTTTGGCTGCTGGCAATCCTGACAGGGAGTATACTGCTACTGCTAGGAGAGCAAGAGTACAGTAGTACTGGCTTAGCAGATGTACGTACTTTATGTTCTTATAGAGTCTTTTGGGTTTACTTGTCTTCAAAGGGAGCTGAAGCAGCAGAGAGTATTCCTTTGGTAATAGGGTGTACGGCCCTAGTTAGGTCTAAATATCCACCCAGGCAAGAACACAGGGGGAAAAGATTCAGGGCGCAAAAGAAAGCGACACACTCACAGCCAAGGATGCACAGCAGCCAGGAACGGGCGAAATTAGACAACACCCTCAAATTTGATATCCATGTCAATCAAACTATCAAAACCATTAACAAAAAATCTGACTCCCTCTATAAGATGAAACCTTTCCTTACTCCATTTGCTAGGACTGCTATTGCTCTTTCCCATCTACTCTCCACTCTTATCAATGCCTCCCCTCTGCTCACTAATTTGAACAAATCCACTCTTAGCAAGCTTTCCAGATGTTATAACCATATTGCTAGGTTTGCAACAGGCATGGCCTATAGGACCCACCATTGTCACAAGTTAAATCTTCTGGGGTGGCTAGAATGGCCTAGCCTACTTCAGTACAACCAGCATATAATTGTCCATAAAGTTCTCAACCACCCTGATAATACACCTGCACTTAAAAATATTATCCACCCTTATAGCAACCTGAGGTCACTTCGCTCTTCTAATAAACTTCTGCTTCAAACATCCAAAACCAGCAACTCTGTTGGGGACTCTCTGTTTGCTAACTCTGTTGCCAAAACTTGGAACTCTCTTCCTGCTGATCTTACTCTTGAACCCTCTGTTACTCAATTCAAAAAAAGCTTCAAGCTATACTTTAAAACTCACTGACTATGTCCTTGTTCAAAACCCGACTAGATCTTCCTCTATAGTCTATAATCATGTTACATTGCCTAGTCAATTTGACAATCCTGTTTTAAAAGTGTATGATTATATTACCTGCTTGCATAACTGGAGCCTGTAAACAGTGTGTAACTTGTAATAATTTTGTAATTTTTACTCTGTGTTCTGCCTTGGAGCTTTTCTCCCTGGGCCTCCGCTGAAAATGGACATGTATCCAGTCAGACTATCCCAGTCAACAAATGTAAAATAAATAAATAAAATAAATAATCCAAAAATGTTATAGACTAATCTCACCTTCCCATAGTCTTTTTACTTGTAATCTCTCCCCTTTTGATAAAATCCTTGTAGCTTCCAAAATAATAATGTCAGTGTCAAGGCTTGAACACAATTCCAAAACACCTAACCTTCTTTTAATATTCTTATGCTACCCACAGGTATAGCTAAAATTTTATCTTTCTTTTTATTTTCTCTCACACCTATGCTCTTAAATGTCCATTTTCTATCTTTTACCCTTTTTCCCAATAGCATTCTTCCTTCACTTAATAACGTTCAAGTTTGTATCTTCTTCACTTGAACCACCCGTTTCCTGTTATATTTTCTTCTACCCTTTTAGCTGCTTTTCCTTTTTACTTTGATCAACTTTTATATGTTTTGTGCATGACCTTTTGCTCTTGCTCATAAAGGTCACCCCTTTTCCTCTTTAGTTTCTATTTTTTCATTACAATCCATCCATAAATCCCTGTTTGTTCACATTTTCTACATTTTGTTTCACATGGTAACTTCAGGTCCCACTTTACCACAAATAAAACATTTTTTATCACAATTACTGATTAAATTTTATTTTTTACCACAGAAGAAACACATCTTCGGTTGCCACCAGTATTTTCAGTAGCCCTATTTCCATCAACATTTATCATACTCAGAATATGTAGAAATCTTTTATTTTCCATTTTCAGCA
>NC_056733.1:968485911-968585911 GCF_019279795.1 Protopterus annectens | reverse complement strand
TTGATTTTCAGATCTAAGGGGTCTGTTATGTAGGTAGTTGGTGAAAATGGAGGCGAGGGCAGCATATAATTAAGGTTTGTATATCATTTTGTGTGCTGTTATTCACTGAATATAGAAGAGATGGTGAGGTAATTCTAACCAGCTTTGAGGGTGTGATGCTATAATGTGGTGGTTAGAATAGGATGTGCTTGTCGCAAACCGAACAATTTTATTGTACCAGGTTTCTAGTCTGAACTTTAGATTGGTGGTTAGGTTTGTAAGTAGTGGAGCACTGTAGGTTAGAGAGGGTAGTAGATAGGTGATGGTTTGTGTGTTTTGTTTTTTGAAGTAGGGGTAAGGGATTGCTTGTGTCTGTAAAGCAGGCCCATTTTTTTTGAGATTTTTTGATGTTTTGATGGACATGAAGACTGAATTTAAGGCCTTCATTAATTACAACACCTAATAGTTTGGTGTGGGAGACTATTTCTATTGGTGTTTTATTGTGGGAGAGTGTGGAGAATTCTTTTTTGTCCACTGGGGTGAGTGATTTTGAGGTAAAAACGAGTAACTTGGTTTTATTAGGATTGAGCAGAAGGTGATTTTTGGTAAGTCATTTTTTGGTGGAAGAGAACGCTCGTTGAATGTTGAGTTGGAGCTAGGGAATAGAGTCGGCAGTGCAAATGATTTTAGAGTCATCTGCATAGTAAATAAGGGAGCCATGACTAAGAGATAAGTGAAGCTTATTAATGAAAATACTAAAACGTAAGGGTCCTAAGATGGAACCTTGTGGCAGCCCTGTGAGGTTTGGGAGGTAGGAAGAGCAGGAGGAGTTCCAGTTAACAGCTTGTTGTTTATTAAATAAATACATTCTGAACAAATTAAAAGAGTGCATAGTCCTGATTGTGAAAGCTGGTTAAGAAGAAGGGGATGGGAAATGGTATCGCCTGCTTTAGACAGCTCTAGGAAGGTGGATGAGACATACTTACCAGAGTCCTTAGGTTTATTGATTGTGTCTGTGAAGGATATGATGGCTGTCATAGGGCTGTGACCTGTCCTGAATCCATGCTGAGTAGGAGACAGGCTTTGACTGTTGGTTAGAAATTCAAGGAGTTGTGTCTGAACACATTCTTCAAAAATCTTACATAGGGTAGAGAGAATAGTGATTGGGCGGTAGTTGCAGAGATCAGTAGGGTCGCCATTTTCAGCGAAGTCTTGGGGAGAAAAGCTCCAAAGTATTTTAAGAACAATAATTTTACAATCTTTAAAAATAATACAAAAAACAAATACAGTTTAAATAAGTATACCAAATTAGACATAATATGAAAATATTAGTTAAGTAAAGATACCAGTTATATGACAATGATTTAATAATTAGTGAATTTTTAGCCAGTTTATAGAGAAATCAAATAGTATAATACAAACAAGAATTGCAATATGAAGTGAGGAAAAGCAGGTTTATGGTATATTAAGAGGGAAAGCCAGGGTAGAGACATGGATAGAAGTAAGGAAGTGAGTGAAGAAGAGAGATGTAAGGTATGCATAGGCATTTGGTGACATTTAGGGATATAGTTTATCCTGGCGTTGAGCAAGAACAGAGACAGCTTTTGGCAAGGAAATCTGTCTGAAAGGTTTTAAAGGATGGAATAGAGGGCATTGCCCTGATGTATACAGGTAAAGATTTCCAAGTCTTAGCAGCAGGATATGAGTACAGACAATGCCCAGCAGATTTGATAGGTTTGTTGACAGACAGGAGTTTTTTGGTCATTGGATCATAATGACCAACTAGAAACATAGTTGTGTAGAATATGTTTTAGTGCTGGGTAAGCAGATGGATTCTGGATAATTTTATAGGTGGTAAGAAGCTTTGTATATGTTAGTTGATAAGGTAGTTCTAACAAATTTAAGCTTTTTAGGGCTGAACAGTCATGGTTATTAAAGGGGTATTTGCTGCAAATGTAATGATGTTGTTATCGCGTTGTTCACGTTTTGAATTTTGTGATGCCTGAAGGTTAGTACGGATAGGAGCACCATAAAGAGGTGTGGGCAGGAGATAAGTAGTGGCAAGTGTAGTTTTAGTTGTGTAAGTGACAAGGACAATGTTTTTGGTTCAAAATAGCACCAGTAGTTTTTGATAATCTTTTTTATTCAGGTTTGTATTTGCAGGTCGAATTTTAGATCATCATCCACTATCATCTCTAATAGTTTGCAATGACAAGTGAATTCAGTGGTTGTATTATCAAGAGAGAGGACTTTAAATTTTGTTTTTTCATGAGAGAGGGATTTGGGGAATACAAGTAGCAATTTTTAAGGTTTTGCATGAACTGTGAGCTACAAAGCCATGTTTCAGTGGCCGTTAAAGTTTCCTGCATAATTTTGGAGGTGTGCCATGTTGTCAGATGTGCAAATGACCGTGGAGTCATCTGCAGACTGTATTAGGGAGGCCTGTTGTGTGGATGTGTGTAGAGTGTTGGTGAGAATGTTAAAAAGAAGGAACCAAGGATAGAGCCTTGTGGTACACTGGTGGTGACTGGGAGGTATGGATAGAGGCTGGACTGCCATTTTAATGACTGATACCTAATAGCCTTTATTTAGAAGAAACAAAAAATGTGGCTAGGGCATTAGGGAACGTCATCTGAACTACCAGTTGAGGAAGATGGAACCTGGGTTTAACATCTCACCTTAAGGACAACACACTCAGTAGCACAGCACCACCCTTATGGTGTATGGTACTGTCAGCAAGCCATCTTCCTGGTATAGGAATAGAGCCCTCAGCCTTCTACAACAAAGGTGAGTGAATTACCTGTTGTGTCATTGATCTACTTAATTTATGCTGTTATGTCTGCATACCATTATAAATGCAATAAACGCACATTATTGCCACTCAGACACCCTATCATTCTCATTGGTTATATATTTGACTCCTCTTCTCATGACCAAAGTGCATCATGTCTGTTTATGAATCAATATCTTTATTACTGCGGCATTTGCCCATCTGTCAGCTTCATATGATGCCATTTACGTTACTGTGGATCATGTTTATTGTGTTTGTTAACAACTATTCTAATCAATGAATCATCAGGTATTTTCTCTGCATTCTATATCAGGATGCTTTTGCCTCAGCCATCTATAAATATGCCTCTTCTGTCCTGTACCAGGCACTTCTCAGGACAGATTCATTAGATAAAATAACCCTTCAAGCCCCTGTCACCTTTTTTCCCTCCTCTCCCTGTCCTTGTTATAACTTTTACCCTATTTTGTTTGGCTGCTGCCACAGTGCAGCCTTCCTGCCTCCTCAGGATTCTCAGCTTTCCCTCATCATTTCTGGAACTGGTTTCTTTCTAATCTTGCCAGAAAACATCATTCTATCACCCCGGTTACTTCTCATTCCAGCTTATAATTTTGTTTGCTCTGGCTTCTTCTGACTTGACCAAAATCTTCCATGCAGTACTGAGAGTCTGGTCTTGTAAAAATGTCATCTCTATGTCCTTTGTTGAAGGAATATGATTTCGCTTTAGCTCTTCTAGGTAGGGACATCTCTGTATCTCATTACTAATAAGCTTGGTTGCACTCCATCTCTGTATATCACTGCTAAGCTTGGTTGCACTCCATCTCTGCAGCTCACAGCTAATTTGGTTGCACTCCATCACTGTATCTCACTGATAAGTGTTGCTGGACTCTGTCTCTGTATCTGACTGGTAAGCTTGGTTGCATTCTCTCACTGTACTTCATGCTATTGGGTGTGACTTAATCTGAAAGCATATCTGTTAAATGACTCATGATAAACTTCCTCAGTGCCACCAGTACCAGCAGTAACCATGGTAACCTTGAGGCATTGTAAAGTTTTTACTTACCATGTAAGTCTCACTAGTCTCAAAGCCATGGAAAGAATTATCAAAGAAATGATCAATAACGACATAGGAAACCTCCAGACACTGGGCCCAACCCAGTTTGGTTTTGTCAAGGACAGGGCATGCCTACTCAACATGGTGGACTTCTTTGAGAAGGTCACCAAAGCAATGGATAAGAGCAAAATGTTTCACACTGTGCACCTTGACCTGGCAAAGGCATTTGACTCAATACCCCACTTCAGCATTGTTGACAAACTCAAGAGGATAGGTACAAACCCATATGTCACCCGGTGGATAGCCACAGATAGAACTCAGGAAGTTAGAATCAGGAAGTACACCTCTACAAATAGGCCACTCACAAACAGAGTCTCTCAGGGATTGGCCCCTGGATCAATCCTTTTTAGCATTTACTTCTCTGAAGTCAAGGCCAATGTCAATGGCCTCTGGCTGACTAAATTTGCAAATAATTGCAAATTAAGAGCTGTTATTGAATCGCCCACCAGTACAAATTTTCTCAGGAATGGCTGACAGACAAGTAACTGGTGTCAGAACCATGGATTAAAAATAAATGCCAAGAAATGCATAATAATATTCTTCAGGAAGTCATTCACCACTGGTAGCTGTTATATTGACAACATCCCTCTTAGAGTTGACCCAGTAATCAGGGACTTGTGGACACACATAGACAGTAATCTAGCCTTTGACCATCATGTGTCTACAGTAGTGAGGATATAATTCTATGTTGTGCAACTTAGAAACAAACATATGGCATCTAGGTCCAAGGAAGTCATTGTTCCACTGTATTTGGCATTCATTAGAAATATCATTGAGTACAATGCCCCGTTTGGTATGTACCTAACCAGCAGCACTCAGCAATTGGAATGACCACAGATGTTCCTCACTAAAAGAATACAGAGCTTAAGTAACATGTCCTATGCAGACCACCTCAAGGCCCTAGCCCTGTCTCCTACAGGCTGCTGAGGGGAGATTTATGCCTGGCATACAAGGAATTGCAGACCCCACTTTGATGGACCTCGTGCATATCTGTAAAACAAACAGCACCAGAATTACCCATTCTAAAAACTTAAACCTTACCTGTGATATAAATAGGAGCTGCCGGGAAGACAGGTATGTATCCCAGAGATTACCCCTTCTCAGGAACAGGCTCCCCATCCATGTGAAGCAGAGATCCTCCCTATAACTTGGACAATTGGATGAGGAACAGGAAATTCACCCCTGGTTTGGCACAAATTAATGTGTTAACAAAGAATTATCATCACGTCTAATGAAAATTGAAACTCCATTTTTATACACACTGGCATTTCTGCAGAAAGCAAGCAAAACCATCAAAAAGCCCCTGTCAAACCAGATACTTTACTGTATGTAATACTTTAAAGTATACTGATCACTTATAAAGGTATTTTAATTTTACAATTAATTTAATTTCCCATTGTACTCTTCATGTTAAGGTTTTAAGTAATTTTACCAAAAGGAAGATTATATTGTGTGTGTGTGTGTGTGTGTGTGTGTGTGTGTGTGTGTGTGTGTGTGTAGATGTGTTTGATTTTTTTTTTAGTTTTATTGCATTCTAAAATAGTTTATACAACCCCCCCCCACACACACACACACACACACACACTCACACACACACACTCACACACACACACACACACCTAGGAACATGAATAATGATAACTGTGTGCTGGGCAATGGTTTACAAGTGATTGCAAAGTGCTATGGGTAATCAAAAACAATGTATCTCTTTAGTAGTGCAGTTTCTTACTCACATTGTAGTTTCATTGCACCATCTCATGAGTTAATTTTAATTTTAAGATGTTCCACTTGCAAGAACTTGTTCGATTTTGATAGTGAGGCATTGTAAGTTCAGTCTTTCATGATGTCTCAGCAGGAATTTCTAGTTCTGACTAAAAATAATATCAGGGGCCTGTTCTCATCAACAAACTGAAATGAAAAAACACACTTTATGCATCACAGTTTGATATTATTTATTGTAACTAGCTTATACCCAACTCCAAAGATTTGCTGCTGACACATGTACCAAACATGACCAATACACCACAGCAATAAAACACTCTTCAGATTACTACCCCTTGTTAATGCCCCTTACATGCCCACACAGTGGTGTAGCCAACACTTACTTTGTCCTTTGTGACATGAGCAGCTGAACAATGAAGCTGGGACCTCAGGACATAGAGCTCCTCTCTTACAATAATTTGCTCGGTCACTACTGAGACAAACAAGATATGTTTCTATTGTGTGACCTTTACATGTGCATTTCTGGGCTTGGATCTTCTTTAAATTCTGTACAAGATCAAGATTTCTCTCAAACAATAATTTAACTATATTGTTTTTCTATTGGTAGTCTGCTTTCTAGAAGACCTTAACAGTGTGCTGCCTTATAGCATTACACCATTGAATCTATTGAAACACATTAATAAACAAAATGAATTCAAAAGTTATCCCTGAGACTTAAGCTACAAAAGGAAAACTGCCTGCATCCTGTATATCTCTCTGGAATTAGCATTACACATATATGCTGCTCTGCAAATCACATGAGCAACACTACCCAGTCATAAAGTGCCACAAATGTAAAGAACTGATGCTCTATAAATTAAAAAAAAAAAAAACAATTGTCTGACTATATTATGTTATTCTGATGTCCAAATTCTGTTTCACTTCCACCAAAAAATCCCTTGTCTGCACCAGTTGTTTCGCTGACTGCCCCGTTGTTCCTTCCTCTCCAGAGTTTCTCTTTCACCTTTACCTCTCTTTATCTCTATATCTCAATCTTCTCAACGGTATAATCTGATGCCTCCTGCTAACATTTCATCATTTGCCCCATCTTAGCAATGATCTAAGGATATTTTAGGAAATGCATATTTTTAGCTCTGTTGTTGCTATGCACATACTTGTTTTTTTTTTTTTACTGTTGTTGCAACCATCTGTCCTTCATTCATCCATTCATCCAGTTTCCTCATAGCTTGTTCTAGTGGGGTTCATAGTGGTGGAACTCTGTACAGGGAAAACCATAATTATATATCCCCAGCACAAGTCTCCAGTTCAGCCTTTGGGATTCTTAGGCACTCCTAGGCAAGATGTGACATATAATCCCTTCAGGTCTAACCCAGGCCATCCTTCCAGTGAGAGATAACAAGTATATTTTGTCAGTGAGACGTCTGAGGCTCAGAGGCAAAAACTACCTCAACGGACATGTCTCAAACATTGAGGGCCAGTGGATGTACTCAAGAATGAGACCCAGATTGCTAGTTCCTCGCTCTGTCTAGGGCTGTGAATTCAGATACCTTGCAAAAGAAGTTTATTTCTAATACTTACTCCTGTAACATCACCTTTTCAATCACAAACCCAAAAATCATGAACACTGGTAAGGATGGGACATAGACAAGTAAGCTAAGAATTTCATGCTATGACTCAGCATTATGACCCATAGCTCATGTTAACTGGTAAGGATGGGACATACACAAGAAAGTAGACACCTTCATGCTATGACTCAGCATTATGACCCATAGCTCATGGTCACTGGTAAGGATGAGATATAGACAAGTAAGCTGAGACCTTCATTCTATGACATAACATTATGACCCATAGCTCATGGTCACTGGTAAGGATGGGACAGAGACAAGTAAGATGACACCTTCATGCTATGACTCAGCATTATGACCCATAGCTCATGGTCAGTAGTAAGGATGAGACATAAAGTAAGCTGAGACCTTTATGCTGTGATTCACCATTATGACCCATAGCTCATGGTCACTGGTAAGGATGGGACATAGACAAGTAAGCTGAGATCTTCATGCTATGACTCAGCATTATGACCCATAGCTCATGGTCACTCATAAGGATGGGACATAGAATGACTCAGCATTAAGACCCATAGCTCATGGTCACTGGTGAGGATGAGACATAGACAAGTAAGCAGAGACCTTCATGCTATTACTACGCATAATGACCCATAGCTCATGGTCACTGGAGAGGATGAGACATAGACAAGTAAGCTGAGACCTTCATTCTATGAATCAGCATTATAACCCATAGCTCATGGTCACTGGTGAGGATGAGACATAGACAAGTCAGCTGAGACCTTCATGCTAAGACTCAGCATTATGACCCATAGCGCATGGTCACTGGTAAGGATGGGACATAGACAAATAAGCTCAGACCTTCATGCTATTTCTCGGCATTATGACCCATAGCTCATGGTCACTGGTAAGGTTGGGACATAGACAAGTAAGCTGGGACCTTCATACTATGACTCAGCATTATCACCCACAGCTCATGGTGACTGGTAAGGATGAGATATAGACAAGTAAGCTGAGACCTTCATTCTATGACTTAACATTATGACCCATAGCTCATGGTCACTGGTAAGGCTGGGACAGAGACAAGTAAGCTGACACCTTCATGCTATGACTTAGCATTATGACCCATAGCTCATGGTCAGTAGTAAGGATGAGACATAAAGTAAGCTGAGACCTTTATGCTATGATTCACCATTATGACCCATAGCTCATGGTCACTGGTAAGGATGGGACATGGACAAGTAAGATGAGAACTTCATGCTATGACTCAGCATTATGACCCACAGCTCATGCTCACTGGTAAGGATGGGACATAGACAAGTAAGCTGAGATCTTCATGCTATGACTCAGCATTATGACCCATAGCTCATGGTCACTCATAAGGATGGGACATAGAATGACTCAGCATTAAGACCCATAGCTCATGGTCACTGGTGAGGATGATACATATACAAGTAAGCTGAGACCTTCATGCTATGACTACGCATAATGACCCATAGCTCATGGTCACTGGAGAGGATGAGACATAGACAAGTAAGCTGAGACCTGCATTCTATGAATCAGCATTATAACCCATAGCTCATGGTCACTGGTGAGGATGAGACATAGACAAGTAAGCTGAGACCTTCATGCTAAGACTCAGCATTATGAACCATAGCACATGGTCACTGGAAAGGATGGGACATAGACAAATAAGCTCAGATCTTCACGCTATTTCTCAGCATTATGACCCATAGCTCATGGTCACTGGTAAGGTTGGGACATAGACAAGTAAGCTGAGACCTTCATGCTATGACTCAGCATTATGACCCATAGCTCATGGTCACATGGTCACTGCTAAGGATGGAACATAGACAATTAAGATGAGACCTTCATGCTATGACGCAGAATTATGACCCACAACTCATGGTCACATGGTCACTGGTAAGGATGGGACATAGACAAGTATGTTGAGACCTTCATGCTATGGCTCAGCATTATGACCCATAGCTCATGGTCACTGGAAAGGGTGGGACATAGACAAGTAAGCTGAGACCTTCATGCTATGACTCAGCATTATGACCCATAGCTCATGGTCACTGGAAAGGATGGAACATAGACAAGTAAGCTGAGACCTTCATGCTATGACTCAGCATTATGACCCATAGCCCATGGTCACATGGTCACTGCTAAGGATGGAACATAGACAATTAAGATGAGACCTTCATGCTATGACGCAGAATTATGACCCACAACTCATGGTCACATGGTCACTGATAAGGATGGGACATAGACAAGTAAGCTGAGACCTATATGCTATGACTCATCATTATGACCCATTGCTCATGGTCACTTGTAAGGATGAGACATAGACAAGTAAGCTGAGACCTTCATGCTATGACTCAGCATTATGACCTATAGCTCATGGTCTTTGGTAAAGATGGGACATAGAATGACTCAATATTATGACCCATAGCTCATGGCCACTGGTAGGGATGGGACATAGACAAGTAAGCTGAGACCTTCATGCTATGATTCAGCATTTTGACCCATAGCTCATGTTCACTGGCAAGGATGGGACATAGACAAGTAAGCTGAGACCTTCATGCTACGACTCAGCATTATGACTCACAACTCATGGTCACATGGTCACTGGTAAGGATGGGACATAGAGATGTAAGCTGAGACCTTCATGCTATGACTCAGCATTATGACCCATAGCTCATGGTCACTGGTAATGATGGGACATAGACAAGTAAGCTGAGATCTTCATGCTATGACTCAGTTATGACCCATAGCTCATGGTCACATGGTCACTGCTAAGGATGGAACCCATACAAGTAAGCTGAGACCTTCATGCTATGACTCAGCATTATGACCCACAACTCATGGTCACATGGTCACTGGTAAGGATGGGACATAGACAAATAAGCTGAGACCTATATGCTATGACTCAGCATTATGACGCATAGCTCATTGTCACTTGTAAGGATGAGACATAGACAAGTAAGCTGAGACCTTCATGCTATGACTCAGCTTTATGACCTATAGCTCATGGTTATTGGTAAAGATGGGACATAGAATGACTCAGCATTATGACCCATAGCTCATGGTCACTGTTAAGGATGGGACATAGACAAGTAAGGTGAGACCTCCATGCTATGACTCAGCATTATGACCCACAGCTCATGGTGACTGGTAAGGATGAGACATAGACAAGTAAGCTGAGACCTTCATTCTGTGACTTAACATTATGACTCATAGCTCATGGTCACTGGTAAGGATGGGACATAGACAAGTAAGCTGACACCTTCATGCTATGACTCAGCATTATGACCCATAGCTAATGGTCAGTGGTAAGGATGAGACATAAAGTAAGCTGAGACCTTTATGCTATGCATCACCATTATGACCCATAGCTCATGGTCACTGCTAAGGATGAGACATAGAAAAGTAAGCTGAGACCTTCATGCTATGACTCAGCATTATGACCAATAGCTCATGGTCACTGGTAAGGATGGGACATAGACAGGTAAGCTGAGACCTTCATGCTATGACTCAGTATTATGACCCACAGCTCATGCTCACTGGTAATGATGAGACATAGACAAGTAAGCTGAGATCTTCATGCTATGACTCAGCATTATGACCCATAGCTCATGGTCACTGATAAGGATGAGACATAGACAAGTAAGCTGAGACCTTCATGCTATGACTCAGAATTATGACTCACAGCTCATGGTCACTGGTAAGAATGGGACATAGAATGACTCAGCATTAAGACCCATAGCTCATGGTCACTGGTGAGGATGAGAAATAGACAAGTAAGCTGAGACCTTCATTCTATGACTCAGCATTATAACCCATAGCCCATGGTAACTGGTGAAGATGAGACATAGACAAGTAAGCTGAGACCTTCACGCTAAGACTCAGCATTATGACCCATAGCTCATGGTCACTGGTAAGGATGGGACATAGACAAGTAAGCTGAGACCTTCATGCTATGACTCAGCATTATGACCCATAGCTCATGGTCACTGGTAAGGATGGACATAGACAGGTAAGCTGAGACCTTCATGCTATGACTTAGCATAATGACCCATAGCTCATGGTCATTGGTGAGGATGAGACATAGACAAGTAAGCTGAGACCTTCATGCTATGACTCAGCATTATTACCCATAGCTCATGGTCACTGGTGAGGATGAGATATAGGCAAGTAAGCTGAGACCTTCATGCTATGACTCAGCATTAAGACCCATAGCTCATGGTCACGGATAAGGATGAGATATAGACAAGTAAGCTGAGATCTTCATGCTATGACTCAGCATTATGACTCACAACTCATGGTCACATGGTCACTGGTAAGGATGGGACATAGACAAGTAAGCTGAGACCTTCATGCTATGACTCAGTATTATGACCCATAGCTCATGGTCACTGGTAAGGATGGGACATAGACAAGTAAGCTGAGAATTTCATGCTATGACTCAACATTATGACCCATAGCTCATGGTCACTGGTAAGGATGGGACATACACAAGTAAGTAGAGACCTTCATGCTATGACTCAGCATTATGACCCATAGCTCATGGTCACTGGTAAGGATGGGACATAGACAAGTAAGCTGAGACCTTCATGCTATGACTCAGCTTTATGACCCACAGCTCATGGTGACTGGTAAGGATGAGACATAGACAAGTAAGCTGAGACCTTCATTCTATGACTTAACATTATGACCCATAGCTCATGGTCACTGGTAAGGATGGGACATAGACAAGTAAGCTGACACCTTTATGCTATGACTCAGCATTATGACCCACAGTTCATGCTCACTTTTAAGGATGGGACATAGACAAGTAAGCTGAGATCTTCAAGCTATGACTCAGCATTATGACCCATAGCTCATGGTAACTCATATGGATGGGACATAGACACGTAAGCTGAGACCTTCAGGCTACGACTCAGGATTATGACCCACAGCTCATGGTCACTGGTAAGGATGAGACATAGACAAGTAAGCTGAGACCTTCATGCTATGCCTCAGAATTATGACTCACAGCTCATGGTCACTGGTAAGGATGGGACAAAGAATGACTCAGCATTAAGACCCATGATAAATACTGATCAATACTATCAAAAATTCGATCATAATCGAAGCGGTACCTAGGAAAACACATATCACTCTTAATTTCAGAGTCAAGTTTGTTCGTTTCAACAATAAGTCTGTCCACAGTTTGTTGGTATTGATCAGTATTTATCAAAAATTAATTCTACAAAAATCAATAAAATTAAAAGAGACTTAAAAGATTATGAGGCAAGTACAGCTTATCCAAAACCACCTAGCTCACAGCGGGGTTTTTTGGCCGACGAGAATGGCACTCAAAGTAATTTGGAAGAGTTGCAGAACCAAGGATTTGAACTTGTTAACTCTTCCATTAATAATAATGAAATTGTACTGACTCAGCACAATGTTAATTCGAGTACTAATCGTCGGAGTGAAAGGATAGCATCTAACAATAACAATAAAAATAATTCTAATCAGAACATGTTCACTAGAAACATGAACCAAAGAAATTTTCGGTACCGTGCCTCGAACTTTGTAGAACCGAAAACGAGAACAACCAGGAGTGCGAACAAGACCAAACAGTAATGATGGACACTGTTTTAGCTATTAACAAAGATGTTAAACGTAAAATTTTGTACAATTCCAGTATGGACTTTAAGGTTTACAATTATTCTGATATTGACACCAGTTCAGAAATGATTGATTTATTAGTGAAGGGACATACATTTGTCCCAACAGTAGAACTTGATGCAGCAACTACTTTAATTGATCTTAAACTTTTCATTAGGAAACTTAATTTAATGGTTTTAATGGGTGGTGACATGAATAATAAGTCCGACTATTATGTTTCGAGTGTGTACAACCCACCCTTACATCCTTTACTCACTTTATTTGAACAAGTTAGTGAATTGGATACTCGTAACCTTAAGAATATAGGAAATACTTCAAGACACAATAAAGATTGAACTTTTAACATCAGTAGAGATGCCAGGGAGAACTTGAAATTTCTGTGTCAAGCCCCCGTCCGCATTATGAAACCAGATAAGGGTGGGGGGTTAGCTATTATGAATATCACGGATTATAATGAAAAAATGACAGAAATTTTAGATAGCCACACATATGTAGAAGCATCTAAAAATGAGATGTATGGTGCTTATAGGAAAGTCACAGCCTTTATTGAAGAACTATATATAGAGGCAAGGATTGATAAATCAATGTACAATTACTTAACGCAACCTGCCCCTTGAATTCCGATGTTGTTTAGAATTCCAAAGGTACATAAATGTATAGACAATCCACCTATGTGACCATTAGTGGATGGTAGGAACAGTATTACTTATACGTCTGCCAAAGTAGTTGATAATATTTTAAAGAAATACATAAAACTTGAAACACAAATCTCCAAGGATTCTTGGTCATTTCTGTAGAACATTAACAAACTTGAGTTTAGCGAGGATACCTTTTTTGTAACAATTGATGTGAAGGATTTATATTCGTCAATCCCACATAGTGTAGGAATAGAGTGGGTCATACAAATGTTAAAAATTTTGGATGCTCCTACACAAGAGATATAACTTGTAGGAGAACTGATTGACACAGTACTATCGTATAACTACATCCTTTTTAATGATGAAGTATACCATCAAAAAGTCGGGGTAGCAATGGGTTCCCCCTGTGGTGCCAGCCTGGCTAACTTTGTAATGGCATACTAGGAGAGGGAATATGTGTTAAAAAATCCATTGTTTAAAGATCAGATTCAGTTCTATACCTGTATTTTAGATTCTATTTTTATTCTATTCCAGGGTACCGTGGATGAAGTAAAACAATTATTAGAAATGTTTAATTCTAGCACTGACTTTTTAAAATTTACTTCTAACCACAGTAGAAACAGGATAGTATATTTGGATGTAGAACTACGTAAGGACTACAATGAAAAGAGTTTTGTTTCTAAAATCTTTCGTAAAGGCACCTATTCCAATATGTTTTTACATTTCACCAGTTGTCATCTTACATATCAGAAAAAATCAGTAGTCAAAGGCCAAGTTGTTAGAGCTGCCAGGATGACTACCAAGGACGCCGAGTTTGAAGATGAATGTAAATTATTAAAATTGTTCTTTGGAGAGAGGGGGTACCCAGACCATTTTGTATACAACATCATAAAAGAGGTTCAGCATAAAAGAGAGTTAGGTGTTTACACCCCAATTTTGAATAACAGTAGAGGGGGTAGACCATGGACGAGTATAAGAACTAAAACATTTAACCCGTGTAGTTTTATTTGTATGTTTAATATGGATTCCTATCAAGTTGTAAACATCATTGTGAAAAATTGGGACATTTTGATTAGAGATAGCCAACTCAGAACGTTGTTTCCAACAGTACCTGGAATAACTTTTAGGCGAGGTTACAACTTGAAGAACATACTGGAGGCTAACCCTAGACCATTCATTAACAGGAAGGGTATGCATAAGTGCAACATGTGTCGGATTTGTAAATATATCGACACAGGATGTAACTTCATGATAGGTAGTAATAAATATACTACCACGGGGAAATTTAATTGCAGTAGTAAACAAGTTGTTTACTTGGCGAAATGTACAACATGCCCAGCTTTCTATATAGGTAAAACTGACAGAAAGCTGGGCGAGAGGATTTATGAACATAAATACTGTATAAGTAAGAAGAAATTAGAAAATGCATTGGCTAGACATTCAAGTGTGTTTGAGGGGCATGAATTTAGATTTCGAGTTCTTGATCAATTGTACAATGACGGAAGAGGTTGCCCTGAGCCACTAAAATTAGAAAGAATAGAACTACTTTGGCAACTTAGAGTGAACGCCTGTCAATACCCTGACCTTAATGAAATGTGTTCGATTATGTGTATTCTTAGATTGAAAATTTTAAATAGATAGTGTTAATAAGTGTTCGTATAATAGTGAACAACCTGATTGGCACTATATTAAAGTGTATTAGAATATGTTAATATTAGTTGCGACATTATCAAGTTTAGTTTACATTTTTATTTAATAATTGTTTGTTATGCAATTTTTCCTTTACAGTATTTATTATTCGAGCAGTGACTTGATACGGGCTCAATAAATAATTAAATTTATACACTCATATTCTTTAACGATTGCTAAAATAGTTATATTAGTGTGATACTTGTTTTTAAGTCATCACATTATTCTTTACCATTACTACCTTTTATTATTATTATTATTGTAATTGACTGGGTTTGATTAAGTGTACTTTTAGATATGTGTGGATATATATAATTATATATATATTCTTTTATATATGTTTTATACATTCCATATAAACTCCTATAGTATGTATGAAATAATCGCCGGTAAGTTGTAAGAATGACTATATACATCGTTAGTTTATGGTTCATTAACATTTAGGAATGTGTTAATAACAGTTGTTTAAAAACGTTTTAAAATATTTTTATTATAGTTTAATTATGAAGCCAGGATTTATTATTGTTTATTTTTATTTTTTATGTTTATTGTCCAGTGTTCATGTCTTTATTACTTTAAAGTCTACGGACTAATCAAGCTGTTCATCATGTGACTTGATTAATTAACTATATAAGACATGTGATGTAATAATGCCCATGTATTTTTCTGAGGAAGTTGAGAGATTATTCCTGACGAAAAGTGAATTTTATTTTTTGTACACTTAAAATTAAATAATTTCACGCACTTCTGCTTGTACCATTGGCCGTTTTTGTTGTGGAACCAGGATTCGTGTTTGCTGCAGAGGATGAGATATAGGCAAGTAAGCTGAGACCTTCATGCTATGACTCAGCATTATGACCCATAGCTCAAGGTCACTGGTAAGGATGAGACATAGACAAGTAAGCTGAGATCTTCAATGACTCAGCTTTATGACTCACAACTCATTGTCACATGGTCACTGGTAAGGATGGGCATAGACAGGTACGCTGAGACCTTCATGCTATGACTCAGCATTATGACTCAAAGCTCATGGTCACTGGTAAGGATGGGACAAGACAAGTAAGCTGAGACCTTCATGCTATGACTCAGCATTATGACCCATAGCTCATGGTCACTGGTAAGGATGGGACATAGACAAGTAAGCTGAGACCTTCATGCTATGACTCAGCATTATGACCCATAACTCATGGTCACATGGTCACTGCTAAGGATGGAACATAGACAAGTAAGCTGAGACCTTCATGCTATGACTCAGCATTATGACCCACGACTCATGATAACATGGTCACTGGTAATGATGGGACATGGACAAGTAAGCTGAGACCTATATGCTATGACTCAGCATTATGAACCATAGTTCATGGTCATTGGTAAAGATGGGACATGGAATGACTCAGCATTATGACCCATAGCTCATGGTCACTGATAAGGATGGGACATAGAATGACTCAGCATTACGACCCATAGCTCATGGTCACTGGTGCGGATGAGACATAGACAATTAAGCTGAAATCTTCATGCTATGACTCACCATTATGACCCATAGCTAATGGTCACTGATAAGGATGGGACATGGACTAGTAAGCTGAGACCTTCATGCTATGGCTCAGCATTATGACCGACAGTTCATGGTCACTGGTAAGGATGGGACATAAACAAGTAAGCTGAGACCTTCATTCTATGACTTAGCATTATGACCCATAGCTCATGGTCACTGCTGAGGATGAGACAGAGACAAGTAAGCTAAGACCTTCATGCTATGACTCACCATTGTGACCCATAGCTCATGGTCACTGGTGAGAATGAGACATAGACAAGTAAGCTGAGACCTTCATGCTATGACTCAGCATTATGATGCATAGCTCATGGTCACTGGCGAGGATGAGACATTCAGAAGTATGCTGAGACCTTAATTCTATGACTCAGCATTATGACCCATAGCTCATGGTCACTGGCAAGGATGGGACATAGACAAGTAAGCTGAGACCTTTATACTTTGACTCAGCATTATGACCCACAACTCATGGTCACATGGTCAATGATAAGGATGGGACATAGACAAGAAAGCTGAGATGTTCATGCTATGACTCAGCATTATGACCCATAGCTCATGGTCACATGGTCACTGCTAAGGATGGAACATAGACAAGTAAGCTGAGGCCTTCATGCTATGACTCAGCATTATGACCCACAACTCATGGTCACATGGTCACTGGTAAGGATGGGACATAGATAAGTAAGCTGAGAACTATATGCTATGACTCAGCATTATGACCCATTGCTCATGGTCACTTGTAAGGATGAGACATAGACAAGTAAGCTGAGACCTTCATGCTATGACTCAGCATTTTGACCCATAGCTCATGGTCACTGATAAGGATGGGACATAGACAAGTAAGCTGAGACCTTCATGCTATGGCTCAGCATTATGACCCACAGTTCATGGTCACTGGTAAGGATGGGACATAGATAAGTAAGCTGAGACCTATATGCTATGACTCAGCATTATGACCCATAGCTCATGGTCACTTGTAAGGATGAGACATAGACAAGTAAGCTGAGACCTTCATGCTCTGACTCAGCATTATGACCTATAGATCATGGTCTTTGGTAAAGATGGGACATAGAATGACTCAACATTATGACCCATAGCTCATGGCCATTGGTAAGGATGGGACATAGACAAGTAAACTGAGACCTTCATGCTATGACTCAGCATTTTGACCCATAGCTCATGGTCACTGGCAAGGATGGGACATAGACAAGTAAGCAGAGACCTTCATGTTATGACTCAGCATTATGACCCACAACTCAAGGTCACATGGTCACTGGTAAGGATGGGACATAGACAAGTAAGCTGAGACCTATATGCTATGACTCAGTATTATGGCCTATAGCTCATGGTCACTTGTAAGGATGAGTCATAGACAAGCAAGCTGAAACCTTCTTGCTATGACTCAGCATTATGACCCATAGCTCATGGTCACTGATAAGGATGGGATATAGAATGACTCAGCATTGTGACCCATAGCTCATGGTCACTGGTGAGGATGAGACATAGACAATTAAGCTGAGATCTTCTTGCTATGACTCAGCATTATGACCCATAGCTCATGGTTACTGATAAGGATGGGACATAGACAAGTAAGCTCAGACCTTCATGCTATGGCTCAGCATTATGACCCACGGTTCATGGTCACTGGTAAGGATGGGACATAGACAAGTAAGCTGAGATCTTCATTCTATGACTTAGCATTATGACCCATAGCTCATGGTCACTGGTGAGGATGAGGCATAGAGAAGTATGCTGAGACCTTCATGCTATAACTCAGCCTTTTGACCCATAGCTCATGGTCACTGGCAAGGATGGGACATAGACAAGTAAGCTGAGGCCTACATACTATGACTCAGCATTATGACCCACAACTCATGGTCACATGGTCACTGGTAAGGATGGGACATAGACAAGTAAGCTTAGACCTTCATGCTATGAATCAGCATTATGACCCATAGCTCACATTCACTGGTACGAATGGGACATAGACAAGTAAGCTGAGACCTTCATGCTATGACTCAGCATTATAACCCATAGCTCATGGTCACATGGTCACTGCTAAGAATGAAACATAGACAAGTAAGCTGAGGCCTTCATGCTATGAGTCAGCATTATGACCCACAACTGATGGTCACTGGTAAGGATGGAACATAGACAAGTAAGCTGAGGCCTTCATGCTATGACTCAGCATTATGACCCACAACTCATGGTCACTGGTAAGGATTGGACATAGACAAGTAAGCTGAGACCTATATGCTATGACTCAGCATTATGACCTATAGCTCATGGTCATTGGTAAAGATGGGACATAGAATGACTCAGCATTATGACCCATAGCTCATGGTCACTGTTAAAGATGGGACATAGACAAGTAAGATGAGACATTCATGCTATGACTCAGCATTTTGACCCATAGCTCATGGTCACTGATAAGGATGGGACATAGAATGACTCTGCATTATGACCCATAGCTCATGGTCACTGGTGAGGATGAGACATAGACAATTAAGCTGAGATCTTCATGCTATGGCTCTGCATTATGACCCACAGTTCATGGTCACTGGTAGGGATGGGACATAGACAAGTAAGCTCAGACCTATATGCTATGACTCACCATTGTGACCCATAGCTCATGGTCACTGGAAATAATGGGACATAGACAAGTAAGCTGAGACCTTCATGCTATGACTCAGCATTTTGACCCATAGCTCATGGTCACTGGCAAGGATGGGACATAGACAAGTAAGCTGAGACCTTCATACTATGACTCAGCATTATGACTCACATCTCATGGTCACATGGTCATTGGTAAGGATGGGACATAGACAAGTAAGCTGAGACCTTCATGCTAAAATCAGCATTATGACCCCTAGCTCATGGTCATTGGTAAGGATGGGACATAGACAAGTAAGCTGAGACCTTCATGCTATGACTCAGCATTATGACCCATAGCTCATGGTCACTGCTAAGGATGGAACATAGACAAGTAAGATGAGGCCTTCATGCTATGACTCAGCATTATGACCCACAACTCATGGTCACATGGTCACTGGTAAGGATGGGACATAGACAAGTAAGCCAAGACCTATATGCTATGACTCAGCATTATTTCCCATAGCTCATGGTCACTTGTAAGGATGAGACATAGACAAGTAAGCTGAGACCTTCATGCTATGACCCAGCATTATGACCTATAGCTCATGGTCATTGGTAAAGATGGGACATAGAATGACTCAGCATTATGACCCATAGCTCATGGCCAATGTTAACGATGGGACATAGACAAGTAAGGTGAGTCCTTCATGCAATGACTCAGCATTTTGACCCATAGCTCATGGTCACTGATAAGGATGGGACATAGAATGACTCAGCATTATGACCCATAGCTCATGGTCACTGGTGAGGATGAGACATAGACAATTAAGCTGAGATCTTCATGCTATGACTCAGCATTATGATAAATAGCTCATGGTCACTGATAAGGATGGGACATAGACAAGTAAGGTGAGACCTTCATGCTATGGCTCAGCATTATGACCCACAGTTCATGGTCACTGGTAAGGATGGGACATAGACAAGTAAGCTGAGACCTTCATTCTATGAATTAGCATTATGACCCATAGCTCATGTTCACTGGTGAGAATGAGACATAGACAAGTAAGCTGAGACCTTCATGCTATGACTCAGCATTATTATGCATAGCTCATGGTCACTGGAGAGGATGAGAAATAGAGAAGTATGCTGAGACCTTCATTCCATGACTCAGCATTATGACCCATAGCTCATGGCCACTGGCAAGGATGGGACATAGACAAGTAAGCTGAGATCTTCATCCTATGACTCAGCATTATGACCCATAACTCATGGTCACATGGTCACTGGTAAGGATGGGGCATGGACAAGTAAGCTGAGACCTTCATGCTATGAATCAGCATTATGACCCATAGCTCACGTTCACTTGTAAGAATGGGACATAGACAAGTAAGCTGAGACCTTCATGCTATGACTCAGCATTATGACCCATAGCTCATGGTCACATGGTCACTGCTAAGGATGGAACATAGACAAGTAAGCTGAGGCCTTCATGCTATGACTCAGCATTATGACCCACAACTCATGGTCACTGGTAAGGATGGGACATAGACAAGTAAGCTGAGATCTGTATGCTATGCCTCAGCATTATGACCCATAGCTCATGGTCACATAGTCACTGCTAAGGATGGAACATAGACAAGTAAGCTGAGGCCTTCATGCTATGAATCAGCATTATGACCCATAGCTCATGGTCACTTGTAAGAATTGGACATAGACAAGTAAGCTGAGACCTTCATGCTATGACTCAGCATTATGACCCATAGCTCATGGTCACATGGTCACTGCTAAGGATGGAACATAGACAAGTAAGCTGAGGCCTTCATGCTATGACTCAGCATTATGACCCACAACTCATGGTCACTGGTAAGGATGGGACATAGACAAGTAAGCTGAGACCTATATGCCATGCCTCAGCATTATGACCCATAGCTCATGGTCACATGGTCACTGCTAAGGATGGAACATAGACAAGTAAGCTGAGGCCTTCATGCTATGAATCAGCATTATGACCCATAGCTCACGGTCACTTGTAAGAATGGGACATAGACAAGTAAGCTGAGACCTTCATGCTATGACTCAGCATTATGACCCATAGGTCATGGTCACATGGTCACTGCTAAGGATGGAACATAGACAAGTAAGCTGAGGCCTTCATGCTATGACTCAGCATTATGACCCACAACTCATGTTCACTGATAAGGATTGGACATAGACAAGTAAGCTGAGACCTATATGCTATGACTCAGCATTATGACCTATAGCTCATGGTCACTGATAAGGATGGGACATAGAATGACTCAGCATTATGACCCATAGCCCATGTTCACTGGTGAGGATGAGACATAGACAAATAAGCTGAGATCTTCATACTATGGCTCAGCATTATGACCCACAGTTCATGGTCACTGGTAAGGATGGGACATAGACAAGTAAGCTCAGACCTATATGCTCTGACTCAGCATTATGAGCCATAGCTCATTGTCACTTGTAAGGATGAGACATAGACAAGTAAGCTGAGACCTTCATGCTATGACTCAGCATTATGACCTATAGCTCATGGTCTTTGGTAAAGATGGGACATAGAATGACTCAACATTATGACCCATAGCTCATGGCCACTGGTAAGGATGGGACATAGACCTGTAAGCTGAGTCCTTCATGCTATGACTCAGCATTTTGACCCATAGCTCATGGTCATTGGCAAGGATGGGACTTAGACAAGTAAGCTGAGACCTTCATGCTATAACTCAACATTATGACCCACAACTCCTGGCCACATGGTCACCGGTAAGGATGGGACATAGACAAGTAAGCTGAGACCTTCATGCTATGACTCAGCATTATGACCCATAGCTCATGGTCACTGGTAAGGATGGGGCATAGACAAGTAAGCTGAGACCTTCATGCTATGACTCAGCATTATGACCCATAGCTCATGGTCACATGGTCACTGCTAAGGATGGAGCATAGACAAGTAAGCTGAGACCATCATGCAATGACTCAGCATTATGACCCACAACTCATGGTCACATGGTCACTGGTAAGGATGGGACAAAGACAAGAAAGCTGAGACCTTCATTGTATGACTTAGCATTATGACCCATAGCTCATGGTCACTGCTGAGGATGAGACAGAGAAAAGTAAGCTAAGACCTTCATGCTATGCCTCACCATTGTGACCCATAGCTCATGGTCACTGGTGAGAATGAGACATAGACATGTTAGCTGAGACCTTCATGCTATGAGTCAGCATTATGACCCATAGCTCATGGCCACTGGTAAGGATGGGAAATAGACAAGTAAGCTGAGACCTTCATGCTATGACTCAACATTTTGACCCATAGCTCATGGTCACTGGCAAGGATGGGACATAGACAAGTAATCTGAGACCTTCATGCTATGACTCAGCATTATGACCCACAACTCATGGTCACATGGTCACTGGTAAGGATGGGACATAGACAAGATAGCTGAGACCTTCATGCTATGACTCAACATTATGACCCATAGCTCATGGTCACTGGTAAGGATGGGACATAGACAAGTAAGCTGAGACCTTCATGCTATGACTCAGCACTATGACCCATAGCTCATGGTCACATGGTCACTGCTATGGATGGAACATAGACATGTAAGCTGAGACCTTCATGATATGACTCAGCATTATGACCCACAACTCATGCTCACATGATCACTGGTAAGGATGGGACATAGACAAGTAAGCTGATAACTATATGCTATGACTCAGAATTATGACCCATAGCTCATGGTCACTGTTAAGGATGGGACATAGAAAAGTAAGCTGAGACCTTCCTTCTATGACTTAGCATTATGACCCATAGCTCATGGTCACTGCTGAGGATGAGACAGAGACAAGTAAGCTAAGACCTTCATGGTATGACTCACCGTTGTGACCCATAGCTCATGGTCACTGCTGAGGAAGAGACATAGACATGTAAGCTGAGACCTTCATGCTACGACTCAGCATTATGACGCATAGCTCATAGTCACTGGTGAGGATGAGACATAGAGAAGTATGCTGAGACCTTCATTCTATGACTTAGCATTATGACCCATAGCTCATGGCCACTAAGGACGGGAAATAGACAAGTTAGCTGAGACTTTCATTCTATGACTCAGCATTATGACCTATAGCTCATGGTCATTGGTAAATATGGGACATAGAATGACTCAGCATTATGACCCCTAGCTCATGGTCACTGGTGCGGATGAGTCATAGACAATTAAGCTGAGATCTTCATGCTATGACTCAGCATTATGACCCATAGCTCATGGTCACTGATAAGGATGGGACATAGACCAGTAAGCTGAGACCTTCATGCTATGGCTCAGCATTATGAACCACAGTTCATGGTCACATGGTCACTGCTAAGGATGGAGCATAGACAAGTAAGCTGGGACCTATATGCTATGACTCAGCATTATGATCCATAGCTCATGGTCACTTGTAAGGATGAGACGTAGGCAAGTAAGCTGAGACCTTCATGCTATGACTCAGCATTATGACCTATAGCTCATGGTCTTTCGTAAAGATGGGACATAGAATGACTCAACATTATGACCCGGAGCTCATGGCCACTGAAAAGAATGGGACATAGACAAGTAAGCTGAGACCTTCATGCTATGACTCAGCATTTTGACCCATAGCTCATCGTCACTGGCAAGGATGGAACATAGACAAGTAAGCTGAGATCTTCATGCTATGACTCAGCATTATGACCCACAACTCATGGTCACATAGTCACTGGTAAGGATGGGACATTGACAAGTAAGCTGAGACCTTCATGCTATGACTCAGCATTATGACCCATAGCTCATGGTCACTGGTAAGGATGGGACATAGACAAGTAAGCTGAGACCTTCATGCTATGACTCAGCATTATGACCCATAGCTGATGGTCGTATGCTCACTGCTAAGGATGGAACATAGACAAGTAAGTTGAGACCTTCATGCTATGACTCAGCATTTTGACCCACAACTGATGGTCACATGGTCACTGGTAAGGATGGGACATAGACAAGTAAGGTGAGACCTATATGCTATGACTCAGCATTATGACCCATAGCTCATGGTCATTGGTAAAGATGGGACATTGAATGAATCAGCATTATGACCCATAGTTCATGATCACTGTTAAGGATGGGACATAGACAAGTAAGCTGAGACCTTCATGCTATGACTCAGCATTTTGACCCATAGCTCATGGTCCCTGATAAGGATGGGACATAGAATGACTCAGCATTATGACCCATAGCTCATGGTCACTGGTAAGGTTGAGACATAGACAATTAAGCTGAGATCTTCATGCTATGACTCAGCATTATGACCCATAGCTCATGGTCACTGATAAGGATGGGACATAGACAAGTAAGCTGAGACCTTCATGCTATTGTTCAGCATTATGACTCACAGTTCATGTCACTGGTAAGGATGGGACATAGACAAGTAAGCTGAGACCTTCATTCTATGACTTAGCATTATGACCCATAGTTCATGTTGACTGGTAAGGATGCGACATAGGCAAGTAAGCTGAGACCTTCATGCTATTATTCAGCATTATGACCCATAGCTCATGGTCACTGGTAAGGATGGGACATAGTCAAGTAAGCTGAGATCTTCATGCTATGACTCAGCATTATGACCCATAGCTTATTGTCACTGGTGAGGATGAGACATAGAAAAGTAAGCTGAGACCTTCATGCTATGACTCAGCATTATGACCCATAGCTCATGGTCACTGGCGAGGATGGGACATAGACAAGTAAGCTGAGACCTTCATGCTATGACTCAGCATTATGACCCATAGCTCATGGTCACATGCTCACTGGTAAGGATGGAACATAGACAAGTAAGCTGAGACCTTCATGCTATGGCTCAGCATTATGACCCATAGCTCATGGTCACTGGTAAGTATGGGACATAGACAAGTAAGCTGAGACCTTCTTGCTATGACTCACCATTATGACCCAT
The DNA here is from genome assembly GCF_019279795.1 of Protopterus annectens. Lineage (NCBI taxonomy): Eukaryota > Metazoa > Chordata > Ceratodontiformes > Protopteridae > Protopterus > Protopterus annectens. Next base: position 968,560,602 of record NC_056733.1, on the reverse strand, counting down.
AGATTATGGTCACTGGTGAGGATGAGACATAGACAAGTAAGCAGAGACCTTCATGCTATGACTCAGCTTTATGACCCATAGCTCATGGTCCCTGGTGAGGATGGGACATAGACAAGTAAGCTGAGACCTTCATGCTGTGACTCAGCATTATGACCCATAGCTCATGGTCACTGGTAAGGAAGGGACATAGAGAATTAAGCTGAGACCTTCATTCTATGACTCAGCATTATGACCCACAGCTCATGGTCACTGGTAAGGATGGGACATAGATAAGTAAGCTGAAACCTTCATTCTATGACTAAGCATTATGACCCATAGCTCATGGTCACTGGTAAGGATGGGAAATAGACAAGTACGCTGAGACCTTCATGCTATAACTCAGCATTATGACCCATAGCTGATGGTCACATGCTCACTGGTAAGGATGGGACATAGACAAGTAAGTTGAGACCTTCATGCTATAACTCAGCATTTTGACCGATAGCTCATGGTCACTGGTGAGGATGAGACCTAGACAAGTAAGCTGAGACCTTCATGCTATGAGTCTGCATTATGACCCATAGCTCATGGTCACTGTTAAGGATGGGACATAGACAGGTAAGCTGAGACCTTGATGCTATGACTCATCATTATGACCCATAGGTCATGGTCACTAGTAATGATGAGACATAGGATGACTCAGCATTATGACTGATAGCTCATGGTCACTGGTGAGGATGAGACATAGATAAGTAAGCTGAGACCTTCTTGCTATGACTCAGCATTATGACCCATTGCTCATGGTCACTTGTGAGGATGGGACATCGACAAGTAAGCTGAGACCTTCATGCTATGATTCAGCATTATGACCCATAGCTCATGGTCACTGGTGAGGATGGGTCATAGAATGACTCAGCTTTCATTTCACCAATTTAATTTAACATTTGCAGTACTGCTGATTTCTTCATCCATTCACTTGTCAATCAACTGGTCCCCTCTGACTTCACTCTTGCAATCCCCAAAGTTCTTTTGTCTCCCTCCTTACTAGAAAAGGAACACACTCTTGTTCTAGAAGGAAGACATTACCTCTGAGTTGGAGATGCTTATTTTCATCCGAGGTGCTCCACACTGACCAGTAAAATGCATTTTGATAACTTTTTGCCGAACTAGTAGTGGTCGGTACCACTCATACTGTTCATGAGGATATCACCAACCAGCTAGCAGACAGATTTTGTGCAAACTTCACCCCCTCTTCCCACCAGACATACCCCAAAGCATACTTGTCATCACTCCTCTACCTAGTATCTCTAAGAATAGGTCATAACCGCACTCTCCATGGCCAAAAACACAGCTTCTATAGGACCGGATAACATCCCAGGCTGCCTACTAAATGGACTAAAACTGGACCTAGTGGAGCAACTTGGCACTCTTTTCAACCACAGTCTAAGTACTGTCTTTGTCCCAACAGTAATTCCTTTGCACAAAGCGGGTCCATCAACTGATCCTGGGAACTATAGACCCATACGCCTAACCAGACATATCTCCAAAGCCAGTGAGAGAACCATCATGGACCTTATCAACAAAGACATAGGTGGCCTTCAGACTCTTGACCCAATCAAATTTGGCTTCGTAAAGAGTAGATCATGTTTATTAAACCTGGTGGACTTCTTTGATAATGTCATCAAAGCCCTGGATGAATGCAAAACAATACATACAGCCTATGTTGACTTACTCAAGGCTTTTGACACAATCCCCAACCCAGGCATCATTGACAAACTATCCCAGCTGGGACTTGATAGCACCCACATTCATGTATTAAAGCATGTTTAAAAATGTATAAGATACACCCTACACTGATTGACTACATTAGACTGACCATGAAACAGTGACAGGCCGCTTTGCAATTAAGCCATGATAAAGGACAAATTATTATCCCAGGGATAAAAATTCAAAGGGGGATATTCCCAGGGTGACTCTCTGTCACTGCTGCTATTCTGCCTTGCCCATAACCCATTAAGCTGCCTACTTATTTGGCTTCTAGAAAATAACAAAGTGTAAAGACTTCATCTTCTCTTTCTCAGTGATTTAAAATTGTATAGCTCATCAGATGAGGAACTGAAAGCACAACTGCAAGTTGTCAAAAAACCTTTTCATATTATATAAGAATGTTATTTGGTCTTGATAAATGTGCAAAACAACATTTAAAGCAGGAAAACTGCACCACCAGGAAAACATCAGTTTGGGAAAAGAATGTGATATAAAAGAACTTGAGTAAGAGGAAGTGTGTAAATATTTTGGAATTGATGAAGGATCAACAATAAAACATGAACAAAATGCATATAAAACTTAGAAATGAATACTTTATAAGACTTAACTTAATCCTGAAAACAGTGTTGACATCAAGGAACAAAATCCAGGCTATAAACCAGTTTGCTCTTCCTGTCCTAAATTACAGTTTTGGAGTGATTGACTGGCCCCAAAATGTGTTGGATAGATTAGATAGGAAAACAAGAAGGGTGTTTCATGCTCACCAAATGATTTATAAAATTCAGTGTATACCAAGATTATATATTCCCTGTTCCAAAGGAGGGATGGGCCACCTTGAAATTGATTATATGTATAAATCTGCAATCATGGGACTCCACACATATCTACTGACCTCTCAAAACCCAAACATACTGAAAGTTTTAAAACATGAGGATAATAAATCTAAGATGACTTTTCTAATTAATCTAGCAAAAGCATATCGGCATCAAGCAGGGATGGAAATCAAACCAACAGAAGATAAAGAGGCAGCAACTGAATGTGCCAAAAAAAACAAAAGGAAGAATATAAGGTGAAGGATCAGATGAGAAGGCAAGAAATGTGGAAAATTCATAAATATAGTGCAAGTAAGAAAACTTGTGGAACAAGCTCATGCTGATCAGGAATGATTGCAGGAATGGTTAAGGAGTGGTGAAAGGTTAATATTGGTGGCCCAAGATAGTGGACTGCATACATGCTGGTTTACAAAGTCCATAGAACATGTGGGACAAATGTGGGTTTTGTAAAACCAAATTGGAAACAGCTGCACACCTCGTTGAAAGGCATAATAATGTGGCAAGATTGCTGCACTGGGGATTGTGCAAACATTATGGTAGTGAAGTAGCTGAAAAACACTGGAAACATGAGCCACAAGGCATCACAGAAAATGATGAAGTTTACATCACATGGGATCATCCATTACCAACAGTTTAAAAGACAGATGCTAGAAAACTGGATATAGTGGACCATGAAAAGAAGACAAAGTAGCATTGATCATTGAAATCGCCACACCCAGTGACTATGGTGTCTTGCATACAGAGAGACACAAAGTCATAAAATATCAGGATTTGCAGGCAGAAATGAGAGCAATTTGAAAGAAAGATACCCGGACAGTCCAAGTAGTAGTAGGAGTGATGGGTCTTATAAAAATGAATCTACAATCATATTTAAATATGTTACCAATACATGAAACTCCATATAAACTGCAGAAGGAGTCATTACTGGGCACATTGCGGGTGCTGCAAAGAGCACTTCTGGCTGACATCAAAGATTGAAACAATACTAATTTCATGAACTTTAATTGTACTTTGACTTAGGAATGGGGTCCATTCCCATCATGGTATTAGAAACCCAAAAGACTTGGAGAAATTACAAAAAACTGGGAATTAACTCTATCTATATTATTTATTATTTATTTATTTCCAGTTTGATTACCGGGGAAGTCCACTGGGCCCAGAGAGCCTATTTTCAGTGGAGGCCCGGGGAGAAAAGCTCCATAGTACAGGTTACAGAAGAGATAGCAGTCAAGTAAAATAGAAGTTACAAGCATGTATACAAATAAATATCAAATTCAATACAAGGTATGAGCAGTTTTGCCCATAGAAAAGCTATCTTATGGATTATAAAATACAGATTCATTTTAACGAAATTATTCACAGTCCAGTCAAAGGCTATTTACAATATATACATGATGCAAGAGATCATATGGGATTTAGCTATGGAAAGATATAGCAAGCTATAAGGAGCTTAGGAACACAGGAGGATAATATATATATAATGCGCCATTGGGACAGCACAGTGATGCAGCGGCAGCATTGTTGCCTCACAGCAAGAGATTCTCCGGTTCAATTCTCGGCTGGGGTGCCTTCTGTGTGGAATCTGCATGTCCCCCTTGCATTCATGTGGGTTTCCTCCAGGTGCTCGATGTCCTCCCTCATTCAAAAACATGCATCTAGAGCATTTCTCCCCAAGCCTCCACTGAAAATTGGCTGTGTTCCAAGTTGGACTTTCCCAGTTAACAAATGTTAAATAAAATAAATGAAAATATTACGAGATGGGTAGCACACTGACTCACCAACAGAGCGCATAGAGTCAAAGTTTGGGATTCCACCTCTACCAGCAGACCAGTTACCAGTGGTGTACCACAAGGATCTGTGCTAGGCCCTCTACTGTTTGAAATCTATTTCTCAGAAGTCCAGGTGAAAATAGATGGCCTGTAGCATACCAAGTTCACAGATGACTGCAGACTGGGTACAATCACTGAGTCCCCCACTGATGTTGACATACTACAAAAAGGGCTTACACAGACAAAAGACTGATGCCAAACCATGGACTTAAACTAAACGCAAAAAATGCATTATCATCCTTTTCGGCAAAGGGAAAGTCCCTGTAAATTACAATAATAACAGTACTCCCCTTAGCTCAAACCCTGTGGTGAGAGATTTGAGCACACAGGCTGATAGCAGCCTTAACTTTCATCACCTTGTGTCCACAGTGGCAAGGAAGGCTTTCTGTGTTGCACATCTCAAAAGTAAGAGCCTCACACTCGGAGATAAGGATGTCATAACTCCCCTGCACTCATCCCTCATCAGACCACTAACAGAGTACAATGCTCCCTTCTGTATGCACCTCACCAGGCACCTGCAGCAGCTGGAGAGACCTCAGAGGCTTCTCAACAAGAAAATTTGAGGCCTTCAACATATGACCTATATGGAAAGACTGAAGGCCCTGTCACTGTACTCAGTATCTTATAGACTCCTGAGAGGCGACTTGTGCCTCCTGAGCAGTCTCGGACCCTCCCCTAATGGAAATGCTGCACATCTGCAAGTCAAATGGGACAAGATTTATTTGCTCTAGGGACCTTAACTTACCCTGTAACATTAACAGGACCTGCTGGAGAGACAGATATGTCTCCAGGCATTGCCAGTCCTCTGGAACAAACTCCAAATTCATGTAAAACAGAGCTCTTCAATGACCTATTTAAGCATAACTCAAACAACTGGATGGAAGACCATAAATTTACCGCAGGGGAGTCACCTTGTCCCTCTTGGATAAGGGCAGTTGGTGCTGATCGTAGACTGCAAATATAGACCATACGACTTTGTCAATAAGGAAACAAGAGTATAACATGGCTAGGCTTACAAAGGCCCTAGGGCCAATAGCCTAGTAACCTCTGTTAGAGTGAGGGTATTCTTAGTGAATTCACTATAGTATATTAAGGCTTGGCTTATAAAGGCCCTAGGGCCAATAGCCTAGTAACCTCTGTTAGAGAGAGGGTATTCTTAGTGAATTCACTATAGTACATTAAGGCTAGTAACCTCCTATGAACCTATAGTCATATCAGGCTAATATAACAACATCAGCTGCAAATAGCTATACCATTCTCATCTTCCCATACAGAAATCCCTCTGGACCTTGGCTGCGTCTTGAAATCTTGTTTATGAAAATGATAACTAGGAAGGGAGACAAGACATACCTGGGTGGAGCCTTGTGCCTGCCAGGAAAGTATTTGGCTTAACGTAGTATTCTTCTATAAACCTATAAACTCCAAGAAGGTCAACATAACATTCTCTCCTCTAATACATGGACCAAATGTTATGCAGGAGCAGCCATGGGAATTTGTATTGTCGCATTTCTGATAGGAGATTCCAGGGTATGCAATCATGTGAATTTTCAAAGTCCAAAGATACATCTGTACACATCAGGGAAGAGTGACTCTTCATGGGCTTTTCATGAGGCTGAGGAGTCCGATCTGTCTAATTGGAACATTTATACTTATTTATTTATTTGTCTTTGTTGACCAGGAAAGTCCGATTGGGCAAAGTCCATTTTCAGGGAAGAAAAGCTCCAGCAGAAACAGTTACAATACCCATGACAGAATGCATTATTTACAAAGGTATGTTACAAAATAGCTCTTAATATATCTAGATGCAAACAGGTAATCGCTCTGTAATGACACTATACAATGATAAAACAGGTATTTCTGTTGTGATGATGTTCTACATGACATTAAATTCAAAGTATAAACATTAAGTATGCAAACCGTCCATGTACAATATATGTGACAAGCAGACATTAGATATGACTTTAGCCTTGACATAAGACATCAATATGGAGAGTGACAATATAGCTCCAGCCATCCATATCTCCCTTTTTCCTATTTTCACCAATGTCTAGAACCGACGTTCACACTGCTGGGTGGCTTGTCCTGCCATTAGGTTATAGTAATTAACATAAGTCGTGGGAAACATTAACCAGAAGGTAGTTAAAGCTAGATGGGGGGAGAGACGTTTGTCAAGCTGGTAAGTCAAGAACAGTGGCTGTAGGAATATCTGGTTTCATGCTGATATGACCTTCACTCCACTTTTTTTTTAGAAAATGCAGACCACTGACCCACTTTGTCAATATAGAGGTAGTGTCCTACCCTTCAACACAACATTGAAAATACATTGTATCCAACAACATCCCCGGCTATCAACCCAGAGGTCATTTCAAGCCTATCCATTTCATCCCAAGGTAATACCATAGATACTCTAGTCAATGTCCAGGACTGTATTTAATAATGACTGCCCATGTTCAGGAGGGCTGTGGTCTCTGTTCCTGGTAAGAATTTTCACTGACCCATCCATTCATCCAGGTTAATTTTGAACAGTGTCATAGAAGTACTCTACTTCACATGAATTGGCAGCCTATTCCAATGATGTGGCAGTCACTGGGGACAAATCTGTCCCTCCAGAACATCCTATTCAAGTTGCAGGCCATATTTAGGTCCCAGGAATGGGTAACTGTAATCCCATTTGATTTATAGATCTACAGCAAATTCATTAGGTTTGGGTCAGAGATTGCTCTGTAAGCCAGTCATAAGTCTCATCTAAGAAGTCTATACAATACTGCATATAGTGACAGGGACTTTAGTCGGTCTGTGTAAGGCACATGCTGGAGTCTCTTGATCTTCTTAGTTAGAAATCTCTGAGGTCTCTCCAATCACTGCACATGCTTTGTACGGTACATGCCAAAAGGGGCCTTATACTCAGTCATGGGCCTGAATAGTGATGAGTATAGAGGGGTTATAACCACTTTTGCTCTAGAGGCGATGCCTTTGCTAATCAAGTGTGTTACATAGACAGCCTTCCTTACTACAGTAGACACATGGTGCTCAAAGTTAAGGTCGCAGTCTACTTGTGATTCTAGATTTCTTACCACTTCATAGGTACATAGGTTATTGTTGTTAATTTGATAGTGTGAAGAGACATTGTTTTTCCAAAGTGAATGATGGTCCATTTCTTTGCTTTCAGTTTGAGACAGTGACTGAGATGATACCAGTCATTGGTCTGTGTAAGACCCTCCCGAAGTATACTAACATCATTTGGGGATTCAGTAATGGCAACCAGTTTGCAATCATCTGCAAACTTGGTCAGCCACAACCCCTTAATTTTGATCTGAACTTCTGAGAAGTATATACCAAACAGTAGGAGCTCAGCACTGACCCTTGTGGCACCCCACTGGTAACAGGTCTGCCGGTTGAGATGCAGTCACCCACTCTGATAGTTTGTGATTGGTTTGTGAGACAGTTGGAAACCCATCTTACAACAAAGGGGTTTACATTCAGTTTGCTAAGTTTATTGGTAATGCTTGAGTGTCAGATTGTGTCAAAGGCCTTTGCCAAGTCGAGGTATGCTGTGTGCACAGATTTTCCCTCATCATTGGCCGTGGTCACATTTTCAAAGAAATCCACCAGGTTTACCAGTTAGGATCTGCTCTCGATGAAGCCAAATTGGGTAGGATCCAGGGTTTGGAGGTTGCATATGTCTTTATTTATGAGGTCCATGATGATACGTTCCATGGCTTTACAGATGAGGCTGGTCAGACTTATGGGTCTATAATTCCCTGGGTCTGTTGCTAGGCCATCTTTGTGAAGGGAAATAACTGTTGCTGTTCTCCATTCCACAGAAGCAAAGCCTGTAGTTAGGCTATGATTGAATAAGGTACTTAATGGTGATGCTAGTTCATGTTTTACTTTGTTTAGAAGACAGCCTGGGATGCTGTCTGGTCTCATAGAGGCTGTGTTTTTTGCCTTAGACAAGGCTTTAATGATCTGCTCTTTAGATATGTAGGGTGGGGGAAAAGTTGGGGGCAAGGTTTGTGACAAGTCTGGAGGGGATAAGGGTGTAAAATTTTCACCAAATCTGTCACTAGCAGGTTTTCTATCAATGCAGTATAAGTGTGTGATACTGTTAGTCACTAGTTTGGCACATGCTTGGGTCCTGCCATTTAGGCTACATACATAGCTGTAAAACGCCTTATGCTTATCCCTGGCTGTGATTGCTAGATTTTTCTCAAAGTCACCCTTAGAGGATTTGGCTTATTTGCCTGTTGAGGCTGAGGAGGGTGCTTTTCCATTGTTGGGGCCTCATCTTAGTTTTCTTAGACAACAACTTTTTGCATTTGTTGTAAAGTTTGTTGATGCTGGAGGTCTACCAGGGCAGCTTGTTTTTACTTGGGGCTCTGGCTTTGATTATCTCTGGAACAGCTGAGTCCATACACTTATATATGTGATTGTACAGGGCTTTAGTATAAGCTTTGGTGTAGTTACCACTTCCAGCTGGGAGTGGGGCTTGGAAGGTATTTATACCTTCTCCTAGAAGGGTATGGTTTGCTTTGGTGAAGTTTTTTAGTCTAACTTCACCCTTTGAGTTCTGGTGTTAGTGCCAGTTTGAAGGTGACTGATTTGTGGTCAGATTTAACTAATGAGGGTCTGAAAGTTGCGGTGGTGCATCTATTTGTCATGTTAGTGAGCACCAGATCTAGTTTGTTCCTCTTGTTGGGGTTTGAATAATTTGTTCCAGGGCATTTGAGTTAACAAAGTTAAGGAACTTTTGTGCTAGTGAGTTAGAGCTGGAGTACGTTTCGTAGTTGACGGTGGGATAATTGAAATCCCCCATGACCAGAGTGTTTGGCAATATTCAAATTGACTCCAGTTTGGTCAAGTAGGCCTTATGTGCATCATGATCCATGGTGGGGGATCTGTAACTAGCTATAACTTGAATTGGAGTCTTACCCACAGTAATCTGAACTTGGAGTAACTCCATAGATTTGTTCAATCTAACTAGTTGAAATGTGAATTTATCCCTAATATAGATAGAAATACTGCCTCCTTTGGTTCTCACATGTTTATTATGTGGTCTGAAGGTGTGGAAGGCATTGTAGTCTTGCATGGCTGGGGTATTCTCTGAGGCCTTGAACCAGGTTACTGTGACTGCACAGACATCTTTATCCTCCAGTGATAGAAGTGCTTTCCGTGTGTGTAGTTTTTGGTTTAAGCTCCTAGCATTTAGCAGCATAATCTGTATTTTGTTATGGTTGCTGATTTTCATGTCGACAATTTTGTTTTTGAGACCCTGCCTAAAAAGGCACTATGATGGAGGCACGACCCTTTGCCAGCAGATGAAAGCCTAGTAGTGCCAGGTGCAAACTGTCTCTGACAAAGCAGAGAAGTTTATCTAACATGTCATTCCAAGCTGACAGAAAATGGATCCAGTTTGAATGACACCAAAAACTAATCTAATTATTAAAATTGATCATTTTTTTTGCTTATGTTGTAGCATCATTTTAGGTGAAGGTAATATGATGCTCAAGGCTGGGGACATACCTGCCTGGGACACATACTCAGAAAGCTCAATCACGTTTCTCTAAATATAGTCCAGTGAGGTACATCTCAGGTTGTTCACTCCAACATAAGCTCTGACAGTCATAATGGTACTTGTCACTGAGAGACGTGAGTGCATGCGTGATCTGATGAATCCTTGCCCCAAACAGGCAGCTGACTGTGATCTTCTCCTTATCAAACCTGGTAAGTGAGACATCCTTGTCGAGCACCTGCATTTCCAGCAGGATCTTATACACTCCTCCAGCTCTTCTGAGTGAAATTATTTAATCCTGGCATTGACCTCATCTACAAAAATGCAGCCAAGTGTGATTCAGCTTCTGACATGGACAGAAGATAGCATGTCCATTGATACCAGACGTTCCTCAAAATATTCCTTCTGTATCTCAATTTTGCTCCCATTCAAGGTCAGCATTTCTTTACCAGTCTGTGAACAATCCTGAGAATGTCCCCATCTGAAGCTTTGCCAGAATCTCAGTGACGCCATCCAAAACTCATTGTCCATGGCCTCATAAGGGTCTATATCACTTTGTCGAATCACTAATGAGTGAATACCTATTCGTCAAAACTTTTTTTAATGAAGCCATTTTAATCAATATTTTAACTACAGCAAACCAAAGATAGGCCAACAAAGTGACTGTGAAAAAAGTCATAAAATTTAAAACCTGTCCAAGTGGGGGAGCTACACACCCGCACCCCCCCCCCCAAATAAATATACCAACTCCAAGATCTCGCTACAGTGGGGAAAAAGGCAAATTCCAGATGGTGACCAACCATTGGTTTGCCCTAGGAAAAATTTGCCATTCGATGATTAGAGGCTTTGATAAAAAGAGGTTTGATAAAAAGGTATTCACTCACTAGTGATTCAATGAAGTGATATAGACCTGCCTCATGAAACTCGTGCCTCACCAGGGCCTTCACTTTAGTGTCTGTGATAGTTATCATCTTCTTAGTTTGTCAGTACCCATTCATATCCGTGGGCCTTCCTACTAACACTGTGTGAGCAACATCGTTCTTTTACCCGATAGATTCTGACATCACTTGTGCCCAGCTCCCATGCCATACAATTATTTCCATAACAAGCAGTGGCCACCACATTATCACAACTTCTTGCTACCACCTTAGCTACAAATGTCAAGAACTAGGTCAGTTCAGTCTTCACATGCCTAGCCTTCCTAGGTATATGAAAAAATCTCTTTGCACAGAAATATCGGATAGGCATTCATAGATTACCCCTACTACATATTTTTATTTTCTAGGTCTGTACAGCCATTACACCAGCCAACTGACACAACTCACCACCAAACGGTAATCAGTTAACAAGTCAGCATCTCTTGTGACTTCGGTGTCCAGAACCATCACCTTCCACTTTATCAAGCTTAGACTGAGTGAGGTTCAAAATAAGTACAGCTGTCTGATGCTGGACTCCCCAGCCTCTGTTATCCATAGGAAATCACTACTGTTGCAGTCTTATTTTGTTTGAGTGCCATCAATAAACCCACTTAAGTGTAATTTTCTCTGTTTTTCTCTGTGGTAATGTGACCACTGAGTTACTTTATATGGTAAAGAGGATATGCATATGGAGGGGGAGCAGAGAGGAACAACCCCCGCAAAATAAATATTTATTTCAGAGATGTGTTGATTCAAGGCATTAACTGGTTTATTCCATCCATTTCAAGCTTCAGGAATGTTTTACTCAATGAAACATAGCTGAAGCATGTAGGGCATATGGCTTCATGTCCAATGTCATAACTACATATTCAAAGACTGATTTTGGCTAAAGCTATTTTGGTGCCAAATACACTTTTGAGCACACGTCATTGAACATGATGTTCATTATGGATAATGTTTGACTCTTACAGAAGTCCAAAAACAACTCCTCATTCAGGTTCATATCAGATCAGTAATTTCTCCCAACTGTGCCCCACCAAGTAAACTCTATCACTTTCCATGTGACTGTTGAACTCCACCAGTACAACTACACAATCCATAGGTGGTTCCCTACCAAACACATGGTTTCATAGAGCACCATATACTCTGAACAGTTAATAGATGTATACACATAATCTGGAGACAAAGTATTAATAGACTGGCCCTGTTTTTTCCAGCACAAACTACAGATGAACTGTCCCCTGCTATCCAGAAGAGGAGAACAGAGAGGCAGAGAGTGATAGAGGGGGGGGGGGAGAGAGAGAGAGAGAGAGAGAGTGAGAGAGAGAGAGAGAGAGAGAGCAAGCGAGACCTCCCTCACTTGAGAAGTCTGCTGTACTTCTAGAATGAATGCTGTGTGTGAGGGTAATACAACCAAATTTAGATGGTACTTTTTAACTTCCTGCACAAGCTCTGACATCTTCACTTGGAGTGAGATAATGTTCCGTGTCCCAAGAGCTAGTCTCCAGTGAGGTAACATTCCATGTTTCATGTCTCAGATTCCATTGTCAGGGCCTAGTCTAATGTAATCCATCAAACCTCTGCCTGGAACCTGACTGACATCCCACTTAACCCTCTCCCACCATTCATGCCATAGGTGGTGACCCCTTCTGGCAGCTTCACACACGACTTTAGCAGGTAGAGCCTGGCTGCAATGTGGGTCACCTGACCATCAGGACCTCAGTGAACACACCTCTAGGCCTGGCTACTGTGGTGGGTCCCAACATGCCTGTTGAGTTCCAGGTTCTTGGATTCTTTAAGTGAAAAGAGCGTAAAAAAGAGGCAGTTTAGTCTTACCGTGCACAGACCTACATAAATCCTTACTGTGTTTTGTAAACCTGGTGTCTCCTTATTCTTAATATTTTAACTACAGTATGCGACTGAGAACACATCATTAGGATTCATAGTTCATTGTATTTATTCTTTGTTGACCAGTTTGGGCCTACTAGGCTAGTAGCCTCTTTTCAGGGGAAACCCAAACTGGCATTGATGCTGCTAAGAGAAATTTGTCCAGGGTTACAGCATCTCCTACTCTTTTTGATAGGTGCCGTGGGACCTTTCGCATCCACCTCAACTACCACCAGTTCAAGCAGATGGGGTCAGAGTTTAACATCTCATCCAAAAGATGACACACTCAGGAGTACAGCACCCCGGTTATGCTGTACTGTAATGTTAACAATTAATCTACCTAGTGTGGGAGTAGAACCCACAGCCTTTCTATACCAAATGCAACAGTGCTACCCATTGCATCATTTAGATTCATTACCACACACTACTTTCTGCAGCAATGTTTACTGTCAGTGTTGCATGTTGTTTGTTCCATATACTGCTTGAGATGTTCCCACCTTTTTTATAATGTGAACTTCTTAGTTTGCAAGAAATGTACAAGATAAGTTCAGTTAGGAGACGGTGTTGCTTATTTCTCTGCAGTCATTGTATTTCTGTATTGTTTTCTGGAGAGGCCTACCTCTGGACTACACTTAAAAGGGAATTTTCTGGCCGGGCATTCATGGTTAATATAATATAATATAATATAATATAATATAATATAATATAATATAATACAATATAATATAATATAATATAATATAATATAATATAATATAATATAATATAATATAATATATTTATTATTAAAGTATTGCTTTTTTTTTTCAAGCAGGAATGGTTATTCCCTTTGTTCTCTTATAAGCTGTAATTCTTCAGAGATAGTCAATATGACATTATAGCTCCTGGGTTTTATCCAACTTATCTGTGCCTTTTCCTGGTCAGATCTAATAAAAGAGGTCACCTGTTATCTTACATTGTCACCTTTGAGCCACATATTAACAACACTATAAAACAGTAAACAAAAAAACTAGATTCCCTCTATAGGATCAAACCCTTTCTTACCCCACTAGCCAGGACCACTATTGTCCGTACCCACCTTATCTCAACCCTACTATATCCATCCCCTATCTATACCAAACTATGCAAAAGTAATCTGAACAAGCTGGCTAGCTCCTATAATAATATTGCCAGATTTGCAACTGGCTGTACTTATAGAACCCATCATTGTAACAATCTTAATCAACTAGGGTTGTTAGAATTGTCAAATCTTATTCTATCAAACCAGCTAACTATTGCCTATAAGATACTGTTTCATCCTACATCTACTCCAATACTAACTAATCTAATCACCCCCTACAATAACCTGAAAACCCTGCGCTCTTCAAACAAATTAATGGTAAAGATATGTAAAACCAACAATCTGGCTGGAGATTCTCTATTCTCTAACACAGTGGGTAAAACCCGGAACTCCCTCCCTACTGATCTAACCTCCCTACCTTCTACTACCCTATTTAAATCCAAGCTCAAACCACACCTTAAATTGCACTGGCTATGCCCCTGTGCAAACCCAGACTAACTTCCTCCACTGTCTCCTGGCCCTGTTCTTCTCACTCACACAAACTAGTTATTCCTTTTTCTACTAACACCATTGTTTGTAAAACCTTCTTAAAGTTCAAATAGTGCTCAGCTTTACTTACCTTATATTTTTGTTGTATGTATATCCATACATGATATGTTAGCTTAGAAGACTTTTTCCTTACTCTTAACCTAAAATATATTTACTAGTATACTCTTAGCTAAAATGTATTTACTAGTAAAATTTGTTAAATCTTAGTAATGTACTTATGTTATTGTGATTTTATTCTGAAATGTGGAGCTTTTCTCCCCGGGCCTCCACTGAAAATGGACATGCCTTCTCTACCTCTCCACCTTGTGAATTCTATGTTTTCCTTCCACCTTTATCTCACCACCCTGTCCCTAACCCCTGTGACTACTTACCTTATTTTACTTACTTTGTGTCTCTACTCCTATCCTTACTGATTGTTTTTCATAGTCTCGTCCTTGGTCTTCATCTCCTGGCTCTTCCCACTCCGTTCGCCCTGCGGGCTCACTCTGCTCCCCTACCCTGCCCCCAATTCCCACCTGCCCCCACTACCTCTACATTTATACCCCACTAACCACACCCAATCCAATCAGACCCTTCCTTCCCCACCCCCTACTTCCTGGCTCCACCCCTACCACCTCTCAATCATCTAGCCTAACCCCTCCCAGCCATACAACACTCCATTCACACCAATCACTCATCCCAACTACAACCCTAAACTACAGCAATGCTAACAAAACCTTCCTCCCTTATAATCCATCTACTACTACTACTAAGTCTATCCTATCTAACCTACATCACCAAACCCCTTAACACTACTCACTTTCCCCACTATCACATAACCAGTTCAATCCCTAAACAACACAAACACTCCTCCACCTCCATAAGCCCTCACCTATACTTCTGCAACCCCTCCCTACTCTTCCCCTTCAAACTATTTTCTACCTACAAACATATTACTCCAAGCCTGACTTACACTACTTATACAAAACATACAACCCTTAAACCATACACAAAACTCTCTAATTACCTTTATTTTCATCTTCACCAACTTATCACCACCCTACTTTCTGGTGACATACACCCTAACTCTGGTCCCTCTTCCATCAGCTTCTCAACAACCCCCTCCTACACACCTTCATCTACAAAAACCCTCTCCTTCTCAGCATTAAATGCTCAAAGTATATGTAACAAAATCCCCAACCTCCATGCATGGCTTCTCCATAACAACCCTGATATACTGTCAATCTCCGAAACATGGCTAAAACCCTCCATAAAAGATTCAGAAATAACCCCCCCCCCCCAACTACAACATCATCATGAAAGACAGAACCCACAAAAAAGGAGGTGGAGTTGTTCTACTCTACTCCTCTTCCTTTTCAGTTACTTCATATTCTAAGCCAGTTCCCCAATTTGCCAATGCCGAAGTACTTCTAGCCCAACTCCACCTAAACAAGCATAAAACAATATGCCTAGCCTCCCTCTATATCCCTCCTGGTGATAACGTACCTATTCTTGAGGACATTCTCTCTTGACTCTCCACCAACATTACTAATTAAACTATTATCCTAGGTGACGTTAACATCAACTGGTCCTCTGTCCAATGCCCAACTAACCCCCTAAATATAAACCTCTACAACTTTCATCAGTTAATCAATTCAATAACCAGACCATCTAAGGACCATTCCTGTGGAAGCACCCTAGACTGGATTCTGGTATCACACCCACACCTTATCTCAAGTAGTGGTACACTCCCTGACCCTCTCAGTTACCACTTTCCTACTTTCGCTCACCGTCACTCTCCCTCCCTATAACTGCTACATACCACCATCTCTGTATGCTCCTTAAAAACCTTTAACCCCAACACCTTCTCTGACTTACTTAAACAATTTAACTGGAGTCCCCTAAATCCACTTCCCCTAGATGAAGCCGTCACCTGTTTTAATACATTATTTCTAAACCTTCTCGACACCCTGGCCCCCCCTAAGAACAAAATGAATCAAGAGCAGAACCAGCCCCTGGTTATCCAAAGACACCTGAGCTGCCATGTGTCTCCGTGATAAAGCCTTGAAAAACCACTATAAAAACAAAACCCCAGCCACCCGAAATGAATACAAAATACTCCGCAACAGAGTTAAGAAACTCATCACTTCTGACCGCAAATCCTACTATATCACCCTCCAAAATAATCACAAGACTAACCCAAAAAAATTCTGGGATAGTATCTCCTCCCTCTTCAACCCTAGCAAAAAGGAAAACCCACAACCCGATCACAATACTTCTGATACCGACCTAGCCTTCCAATTTAACAGCTTATTCATTGACTCCATATCTAAATTAACATCATCCTTCACAAATAACTCCAGTCATCCTGGTAGAATTCCCACTACCCCCTCCTCCTCAGGTTCTTCCACCTCCCACCACCCTCTTCTCTCTCTCCAACCCATACCTGTATCTACTATAAAAAAATTCCTTTTTAAATGAAAACCTTGCTCTAATGCCCCTGATAATATCCCTTCCTTCTTCCTAAAGACAGCTGCTGAAGCCATTGCCTTCCCCATCTGTAAACTTATAAACCGGTCAATCCAAGAAGGTTATGTACCCCAAATTTGTAAAAAAGTCTACATTATTCCCCTCCACAAAGGAGGAAACAACAATAACATTCCCAACTTTAGACCTATCGCCATCTTATCTCCCATCTCTAAACTACTTGAAAAATGTATCCACATACAACTATTACCATACCTCACCAACAGCCACCTACTAACCCCAACACAACATGGATTCAGACCTGGTCACAGCACTTATACTGCATTACTCTCCTTCCTCGAAACTGTAAATAAAGCCAGAGACTCTAACTGCATTGTGTCCACCCTCCTCCTAGACCTTTCTAAGGCTTTCGATACCATCTCCCACTCCCTCCTGCTGACCAAACTCTCTAACCTACATCTTTCACGCTCTTGTATCAACTGGTTCACCAGTTACCTTTCAAACAGGCAACAATCTGTCAAATGGAAGAAATCTACTTCCTCATTCCTCAACACTGTCACTAGTGTACCCCAGGGTTCCATATTAGGTCCCTTACTGTTCAACATCTTCATTAATGACTTCCACCACAATATCCCAAATGATAAAATAGTCCAATATGGAGATGATTAAACAATTATCTGTGCTGCAAACTCCATTCCCTCCCTTATAAAACTAACTCAAGATGCCTTCTCAACCTCTGAAAAATGGATGCATGATAACCATCTAGCTCTCAATCCATCAAAAACCAAACTCATGTTATTCACCCCATCCAAAAGCATAACTATCGACATAAATTCTTTCCTCATAACCAGTCACATCAACACATCCCTAGAAATTGTTTCCAGTGCTAAACTGTTAGGAGCCCTCATCGATAATCAGCTTAAATTTGATGCCTATATACAAACAAACATTAAAGAAACACATCAGAAACTCGGTATGTTCTACCGCCATATTCGCTTCCTCTCCCCATCCACTAGATTCCTCCTCTCTACCGCATACCTCATCCCTTCTCTCCTTTATGGTGCCCCACTCTTTACCAACCTAAAATCCTCTCTCAAAACAAAACTCTACTCCTGCTACAACAAAATCGCTAAATTCACCACTGGGCCCAGATACTCATCCCATCACTGCACTGCCCTTCACAAACTAAACTGGCTAGAGCTCCCCAACTACCTTACCTACACTCAGCTAACTCATGCTCATAAGCTCATTTTCAAGCCCTTGCTCTGCCCCTCCCTCACCTCAACCTTCACCATACACCAACCTAGCAGACCCCTAAGAACCAGCACTCAGAACCGAATTGAACTCCACAAACCTGCCTGTCCAGCAGGCAAACTCTTACTCTCCTTTTCCCCAAACTCTTACTCTCCTTTTCCCCAAACTCTTACTCTCCTTTTCCCCAAACTCTTACTCTCCTTTTCCCCAAACTCTTACTCTCCTTTTCCCCAAACTCTTACTCTCCTTTTCCCTTGCCTGTCTCTGGAACTCCCTCCCACCTCATATCCGCAGCACCAGCAGCCTCCCCATCTTTAAAACTCTCCTCCACTCACATCTATCATCTCTCTGGGAATGCTCATGTTCCCATCCTGCATAACATCCCCAGCTACAACCTTACCCCCTTAGTCTACAATCGCATCCCCCCCTATGGGAACATACACACTCTTAGTCTACAATCGCATCCCCCCCTATGGGAACATACACATTGTAATTAACCTCTTATGATTCCTACTAACTATTGTCTTATTTTAACATTTTTTTTCTTTTTCTTTTCTTTTTTCTAGTAAACATAGAGACTAAAAAATTGGAAACTGATATGAATTGTTGCATTTGCTCTTCTGTGTTTTCCAGTTGTATTAACATTTACTTGTGCTTATATGCACCGTTCTGATACTTTAACAAACTGTCATGTTATTTTATTTTATTTACTTTTTTTTTACTTTTATATTTGATATTGTATCTATGGAGCTTTTCCCTCCAGGACTCCATTGAAAATGGGCTCATTCGGCCCAATGGACCATCCTGGCAAACAAACTTCAAATAAAATAAAATAAATAAAATAAAAATGTATCCAGTTGGACTAGCCCAGTCAACAAATGTAAAATAAATAAACATTGTCTTCAATCATTCTTATCATTTTGCGTGCCACACACCTCTCAACATGCCAGATGAATATTTATACTGTATTTATTTGTTTTTCCAAGAGGGGGTTTCATTAATTATCTTTGTTAGTAAGCACTGATTTCTCATTGCTTTAATTTTTTTTTTGATGGTGTCTGTTGGTCATCAAATCCAGATGTGGTAGCCAAATGGCTTTCATTCACTGACATTAAGAATATAAAACAAACATATTTTAGCTGTATTACATGATGCATGATAAAGTTAATTAAAAATTTGTCAGTTTTAGACAATTAACATGATTCTGGTGTGTCCTTCCCCAGGGATAACACAATAGTGTGGCAAAGTAACACCAACAACATTCATGCTTTTTGCACTCTCTCTCTCTCTCTCTCTCTCTCTCTCGCTCTCTTTACTTTTTCTTGAAATTATGTGCTGAATTAAATACTTGCACATTATCTTTAAAAAATCATCACTTTTTAAATAACTGTTTGCATGCTAGGTATAAAGCATACCTGGTATGTGAAAATAGTTCTTTGTGAAAAACGTGCACATGTAAAAGGGAAAAAAAAACACACGAGTGTACTAAAATATATATTGTAGGCACTTCCAGTTAAACAGAATGTCAAAGGTAATATAATTTACTTTGCCTATCAGGATGACGTCTTACTAAATGATGGCTTTACATCATGGGATTTTAGTACTGAATATGAAAAGAATGTTAAAACATTTGCTTAGTGATCCATTAAATCTTGTAATCTGAGCAAGCAGTGACTTGTATTTAAAAAAAAGTCATATAAATTACCAGCACAACGAAATTCTAACAGTAAATGCAGCAGACAGTGAAATGGGAAATTCAAGTTGGTACTTCATATAAACCTATTATAATGTTAAACTAACTAGACATGACACATCTTTAAGGGAGTATAAAATTAGGACATGTTTCTAGGGAAAACAAAATACATTTTCATTAAAATGCTGCATAATTTATTAGGTTTATGAATTAGTACAGCCTGGTCATGAACAGTCAGCTTTCTGAAATGCATCGTTCATGCATGCAAACTTTGTTGTTTCTCAACTGGTTTTGGTAGGACCTTAAAAAAAAGGTCAAATGTCCTTTTCAAAAAGAGACTGTTATAAAAAGTGCTTCAGTGAACATATGTAAGAGCATGAATAAATGTTTCCTAAGTAAAATGATAATCAGCACTTCTTCAATATGAAACTCTTAAACTTACAACATGTTGTTGTCATTTTATAACATATTGTTTTAGACTAGCTAAAATTAAAAAATACATTTTAGCATTGTGACTCAGATGACCTGTTTTCAAATAGCAGTTTGGTCACAGGTAGGTTCATAGGTTCATAGGTTCATAGGTTGGTACTAGGCTATCAGCCCTAGGGCCTATACAAGCCTAGCCATAACAATTCCCTGGCTATTTCTTCCCACATTATTTACTTTCCTAGACCCCTGTCTAGCAGGGCGACTGACGTGATCCCTGGGGTGAATTTCCTTTCTCCCATCCAATCGTCAAGGTTCCTTTTGAAGAGGTCCAAAGAGGCACTCTGCTTGACATGTATGGGCAATCTATTCCAGAGTCTGGGGAGTCTCTGGGTCAGGAACCTATCCCTCCAGCATGTTTTGTTTATTGTGATGACAAGGTTTAGATCCCTGGAGCGTGTAGCTCTGAGGGATTGGGATTTCTTTAAGTGTAGCATGTCCAACAGCTCTGGGTTTGACATGGCCTTGTATGTTAAGCACAGATCGCCTCTGAGTAGACGATATGCGACAGAGTATAGCTGGAGTTTTTTAAGGCGGTCAGCGTAGGGCATCTGCTTTAGGCCTGTGATTCTTTTAGTGAGGTATTTCTGAGGCCTTTCCAGTTGTTGCAGATGTCTTGAGAGGTACATACCAAATGGGGTGTTGTATTCTATAATGGGTCTAATGAGGGATGGGTACAGTGGGACAATGACCTCCTTTTTTCTGGATGAAAAGCCCTTCGTGATGAGGTGTGCCACATAGAAGGATTTCCTGACTGTTGTGGCGATGTGGTTATCGAAGGTGAGACCACTGTCCACCTGTGTCCCCAAGTCTCTTATCACACTTTCTGTGTTTAGTGTACTGCCACCTATATAGTAATTCATGGATACATGTTTTTTCCCAAAGGGGATAACAATACATTTCTTGGCATTGAGCTTGAGCCCATGGCTCTGGCACCAAGCATCTGTTTCTGTAAGGCCCTTTTGTAGAGTATTCACATCATTTGGGGATTCAATAATGGCTTCCAGTTTGCAGTCATCTGCAAACTTTGTTAGCCAGAGTCCCTTAGTGTTGACCTGTACTTCAGAGAAGTAGATGCCAAACAAGAGCGGCCCCAGGACTGAACCCTGAGGTACTCCACTTGTCACTTGTCTGGAGCTGGATTTGGAGTCAGCTACTTTTATAGTGTGGGTTCTATCAGTAAGCCATTTAGCAACCCATTGGGTGACATAGGGATTAATGCCCAACTTAGTAAGTTTATCTATGATTCCTGAGTGGGGGAGCTGGATGGGGGCAGGAATGAATGGCATCGGTCAAGTCAGCCATTCTGGAGAGTCGTTTTCAGCTACGACAGGCCATTGATCATTCAGCACTGTGGGTGGGGGTGCTGAAACTGTTATTGAATATAGTGATCTGGGCTGCAGCCAGTAAGAGTTCTGATCACCTTTCTAAACATTTTTCCTTATCACTTACACTTAAGGGGAAAGTCATACAGGTGTCAGAAAAACACTGGAGTGGATGAGGAAGGAAGGAATCTGAGACGTGGCTGATTGCAGACAACCAATATGCCAAAAAATTACAAATGCTACCCATTCCATCTGCAGCTGTAAAATGCAATGAAATTAGTATATGTTGTAATGAAACTGTAGGTATTGTGGAAAAGCTTGTAGCATTAATAAATGAATGGTGAAACACAGGTGCCCAGAAGGAAGGTAGCTGTAATAAAGAAGCTGAACCACAACAAAGTAAAATTTTCTTTTTTAATACAAAATGGTGAGCGCTTTTGCAATGGTAACCGTTGCTTCATCAGACAGTTCATTCAAACAGCAACAGCACTTAAATACTTTAATTCATTACAAGAACAACCAATCCTACCACTCAAAGTTAATTCAACACTCAGCAATCAATTAATTACTGTAGTTACGTTTTGCCCTTGGTTAATTGCCAAAGTCAGAAAAATTCTGTTTAAAAAACACATACACAAAATGTGAAGACAAGGACATGTGGATAAATATAAATAAAATACTTAAAAAGTCAGTGAATAAATACATATAATCATGTTCCCCATTTAGTAACTACTTATGTGCATAAATATAAACATAAAAATATATATAAAATATATATAAAAGTATAAGCAGTACACACTTGACAGCTTAATAAATACATATATTCTGCCTAATAAATGCACGTTGCCCACCTAGTAAATACATATACTTTAATACATACATCTCAACAAATGCTTGTCTTTAATAATATCTATGCTAAAAGCAGCTCAAGAAGTACTGTCATATTGACCCAAAGCCCTGCATGTCTTTATGTGGTCTTCTGTTGTTAAAATATTATTATTATTTTTTTATTTTATTTTAAGCTTTAAGATTTTAGCACTGGCTTCAATTAATAAATGAATGTTAAATGATCTATCATGGAGTGCTCATTCTGTCTACTGGCAAATACAACATCCAGCTGATATCAGAATAATGTACATTATATCCAAAGGTTGGCTCTAGATTTCCACATCATTCTCAAGGGTTTAAGTTTTAGTAAACAATTGTTTAACTGTTAAATGACTAATAAATCTGAAACATTTGGGTTAAGACAACTCAATCAAAGGGAACTATGATGGATATTGAGTCATTGTTTCGCCCTCAAATTTGTGATGACCTCACATCTTATTAATGAGAAGGAGGAAGGGTCTTCATCCCCTCAGATGGGGGTGAGGGTCGAGTTTCTGATGCCTGATTTTCATCAAAGTTTTGTAGAGCTGGCCTATTCTGATTGGCTGTTCTTTCAATATATGTCTCAACCAGCTGATAAAATCAACTAGCTGATAATGCCACGTCCTCTGAAGTAAAAGGTCGGTATGCTTTATAGCACTTTCATTTAGCAAATGTTTTTGGTATTGAAACACAGTCTGAAGTAATATAAGAACACATCATCTCATTAGTGTGAGGAGTGCTGCAGCTGTGCGACAGAAGAAAAGGGTAACAGTAATATTTAATTTGTCTCCAGAAGCTTAACTTTGTTGCCGTTCAAGTACCCAAGCTGTCCTGCCTGCACACCCCCTTCTCCTGAACTTGGTAGTCAGAGGCTCAATCTACATCCCAGTTCATTGTGATCCTAGGATGATGGAGGATTTCTGACTGTGTGTTAATGTTCACTCTTGTCGTAAGGTGGACTTCCATGTGCAGTGTCTGCATATATTTCCATGTTTCCCTCACTGCTGGCAACACATCCATCCTAGTTAACACCTCAACAAATGCCCATTTCGCTGCTAGTGATGCCACTCTCTGCCTCCATGCCAGTCCAGTTTTGACCACCACATAGAGATCCAGCAGCTGCTTCATTTTCAGTTTAAGAGTCCCTTACATGGTGGGTTTGATTCCTTCTTACTTACTTAATCACTAACTGGCTGATACACTGGGAGAACTCCCAACATGTCTCCACTAACAAAGATTATTTTGTACCAAAAGGAAAAAACACAACAGGCCTGATTCCAAAAGTCTTGCTCTCAGTGTTAGTGACTTACTTTGGTTGAATTCTGCCCTGATTCCAAAAGACTTGTTCTCAGTGTTAGTGACTTACTTCAGTCTGTCTGTCTGTGTCTTTCGGCTTTTCCCGGTTAGGGGTCGCCACAATGGAACTCCGGTCCGCTAATGATTGGTAGTTGATTTTTACGTACCGAGTTACCAGCTCTGACGCACAACCTTCAACGAAGGCACGCCCATCCACGCATGTCTCCACACAGAAGACGCTCTAGCTAAGAATAGAACCAGACAGCGTCTTACTGTGAGGCAACAATGCTACCGCAGCACCACTAGAAAGGCCTATTTATAAATGAGGCTTGGAACAAGCCAAGTTGTCCTGGAACATCTTCAAGGGGGGTGTTAGGCTGATAGTAATGGGAGTTCAATGAGTTGAGGAGGTGAAAGGGTTAAACGGTGGGAGGATTGATTGGAAGGAAATGAGGTAAGGGTGGGAGGAGCTTAAGGGATTTAGATGAGTGTAGCTGGGTAAGTAATCACATTTTGGTGTGAACTTGCTATTGTTACAGGGCAAGTTTACGCCCAGGGCGACCTTTGGTATGGTTTGGACGGTAGGTCTTGGAGTGGTGCTGGTAGGTATGGAGGGGTGATGTGTGGGCTATAGAATTCTGTTTGTGAGGTAAGGGAACAAGGCTTTGGATGGGTTGGATTTTATACAAGGCAGGCATTTATGGTATGTGGAGGTGCATGGCTGGTTTATTGGCTGGATGACTGGGTTGCGAGGAGGCTGCTATGTTATTTGGTGAAGGGTTTTCTGGCTGCAGCTGTTGGGGATGTTGGGCTCTTCTATGGTGGTTTTGGTTCTCATAGTTGGAGAGCTTTGTTGGTTGTGAGGCTCGGTTGGCTGCTTTGCATGTGAGGTGGAGTGCTTGCTGTTGCAATGGGAGAGGGGGATGAGAGGTGATGTAGGGCTTGTGGATCGGTTGGTTTTTCTTTTGTCCCCGGGCTGTGTGGTGTTTGCGGTGGTGTAGCAGGTTTTGGGATTAGTAGAATTATTAAAAAAAAAAAAAAGGTTTCATGATTAGTAGAAAAAAAAGAGGGGTGTGGTCACTTTCTGCTGACTAGGGATCATGCAACTGGGTTCATGCCATTCGGTTTGATGGCCAGGCCATGCTCTCATTTTTCTATCTCCCATATTTGGAAGTGCTGTTGTTTTGTTGGGCCGCAGCTGTTTTCTCTTGTTTCTTACAGCTGGGACTGCGAGGGGCTTTTTGCAGGCTTTTGAGAAGGGTGCAGCACCAGTCATCGCTACGCATGCACGGTGTGGTACTGGTGCTATTTTGTACACATGTGATGTTATCTGTCAACCAAGCTGCTTTGTATTAAAGACATCCAGCAACAGAAAATTCCCCAACATCTTTTGATTTTATTTTGTTATGACTTGTTTTACTGTAAAAATATTTTCATGCAGAGGTTTTAAAATGGTTTTGGTTATAGTCAGTTAGCAAAGATCAGTTTTGCATTTTTTCACTACAAGGTCATATCATGGACTTAAGTAGCAACCCAGCTATCTCTAGCAGAATGCTCGCTTATATAATTTATGGAATTGTGGAGAGAGAGACAGGAGAGAATATACATTAAGTCTTTTTGCCATCTGAGACATCAGCCATTATGCAGATTCAGCAGTAAAGCAGTTCAACTGCGTCCACATATGAATTCATCCTCTTTACAGCGCTAGGGAATATGAATCTGCCTTATTTGTGCTGATACTGATTTTGGTGTTTGTACTGCACGTATGAAAGGTTGTGGTTTACTCAAAATCTTCCTGTTTAAAGGAAAGCTAACTTGGTTGTAAACCCTCTTTGAAATTAATTCAACCCATTCTATTTAATTCAATCTTATTATCTGAATTGATCATTACCCTATTTGAAATAATTTTGTGTTAATTTAAATTAACTTATTGCAATCTGTTTTCTTTCCCCTGGTAGTACTTAATAATGAATCTTCAGAATGTTTCTACAGCCCCGTTACATATTTTGCCCCGTGTTCTCAGCAGTTCTTTTGGGTTTTCATAGGTTCATAGGTAAGTACTAGGCTTTCGGCCCTGGGGCCTATACAAGCCCAGCCAAAAAGGTACCCTGGCTTTTGCCACCCAAGAATATTATTTTCCTGTGCCACTGTCGAGCAGAGCCACAGAAGTAATCCCAGGGTGAATTTCCTATTTCCTATCCAATCATCAAGATTTTTCTTGAAGAGTGCTAATGAGGAGCTTTGTTTGATATAGATAGGTAGTTTATTCCAGAATCTTTGGGTGGTTTTCCTTGTCACGGAGCAATTCAGTGGTAGTTTGGGATTAGAGGAAGCCAAGATGACCATTTCTCAGGCTGTGAACTCCCCAGGAGGGACTGAGGTGTTATGGCGCATGTGCGGTTAGCATCATCAACTACGAGATGGATAAGGTATGTCCCTTCCCTCCTTGATGGAGATAACAGAGGCTGTGTTTACCATTAGTATTTTAGATTATTCCTCAATAATATGGCATTGCAGGCAGAAGGCTATAAAAAAATGGAGTTTACAGTGAAGCTACTATGAACTAACTAGTAGGTTGTAAGTTAATAAATAGGTAGTAAGACCATAGAAATGCGCTAAAATCTTGTCAGTCAGCAAAGTTGGTCAGTGGAGAAGCATAGTCAGGTCAGCATACAACAGGCTAATATTATGGGATTTCTGTCAGTGATCCTATAAAGTTCGCGCTTGTCATCCTTTAGTAAACACAGGCTAGCCGGTTATTCTAGTAACTCAGAAATGCTGTGAGCACTGTTTTAAATACATTTTGTGTTTTGGGGGGATTGTTCCTTCGTTGTTTTAGGCTTCGATAATTCATTCAGGCATGAGCCAGCAGTTATGTTTTAGTAATCCACCAGAGATTACACGAGGATAGGTGCGTGTGTGTGTGTGTGTGTGTGTGTGTGTGTGTGTGTGTGTGTGTGTGTGTGTGTGTGTGTGTGTGTGTGTGTGTGTGTGCGTGCGTGCGTGTGTGTGTGTGTGTATAGTTACTTTATAGATCACTGAGTTACGTAGTGCCCTTTATATTATTTGTAAGGGGGTGGATCTAGCAACACCACTGTTCTGATAAAGTTTTATTTATCTCGTTTAATGCAGGAGTGTGGGAAAATGGGTGGACAAGAGTCCTGTGCTTGGTACAAACTTTGCGTTAGTGTTGTATGTTTGATTCTTACAACCCTCCTGCCCCAATGTAGTGTGATCTCGGAGTTGGTATATATAATTAGCAGGGAGGTGGGGGTGCAGCCCCCCACAAGAGTGGAATTCAATGAATGGCATTTCTGATTAAATGTTGTTCACTGAAGTGAGTTTTCACTGATTTAATATAGACTCCAAAAGCCTGTATGAGACAGAATACAGGGGTAGAGCCTTGAGGAAGTTTCCATAGGACATTTTATTTAAGGCCTGTATTCTTTTAGTCAGGAACTTCTATGGACGCTCCAATTGTTGGATATGCCTACATACCAAAAGGGCCATTTTACTCAATGAGGGGCTTGATGAATGCCGAATACAGTGGAACAATGACTTCCTTGGACTGAGATGCCATAGCTTTGTTTACAAGTTCCACAACATAGAATGATTTCCTTACTACCGTAGATACGTGATGGTCAAAGGCTAGATTACTAACTATGTGTGTCTCTAAGTCCCTGACTGTGTGTTATCAATATGATAGTTACCATGGGTGGATGACTTCCCGAAGGATACTATTATGCATTTCTTGGCATTTAGTTTTAGTTCATGGTTCTGACACCAGTTGTTTGTCTGTGTCAGCCCCTCCTGGAGAACATTTGTGTCAGTGTGGGATTCAATGACAGCTCTTAATTTGCAATCATCTGCAAATTTAGTCAGCCAGAGACCACTGACATTGGCCTTGACTTCAAAGAAGTAAATGCCAGAAAGGAGTGGTCCAAGGACTGAGCCCTGAGGAACTCCACCTGTAACTGGCCTCTTTTTACTGTTGTCCATAAGCCTGTGACTGTGGCCCACTTGTTGGAGACCTCTGTTGACATTACACTCATATTGTGACAAATCAGTTTGTATAGCTTCACAATATTTTTATATATTTTTTTTATTTAACATTTGTTGACCAGGAATGTCTGACTAGGACAGAGCCTATTTTCAGTGGAGGACTGGAGAGAAACACTCCTGACTATAATATACATCCAACCACAATTGTACATAACATCCCTGGTAGATGTCCTCTCCATTGTTCATGTCAGGATGTTTATCTCACACAGACCTCTTCTCCATTGTTATGTCACCTTGTGTGACAGTCACATAATGTACATTTTCAATGTGTAGTCCATATTGTACCATATGATATGTGATTAGTGTAGCTGCTACAACTGTCTTCCATTGACATGCTCTTATATCCTGTACATTAGGATGTTTCACTTGGTCCTCTTTCCCTGTGTACATTCCTACAAATTATCTGTGTGTCCCTGTTCAACACACACACTTCCCTTGACTGTTTATTTTAAATGGCAGTCCATGTACCCTTACAGATCATTTACACAACTTTTGTACAGAATGCCTGGAATGAGATTTCACAATATTCTGCACTGCATACCTTGTCCTGTCCTGTATTTGGACCATATATATTACAATATGTTAAACCCAGATAATCATTCCAGCATTCTGTGCAGTCCTGCTAACCTAGTTTGCAGAGGTACACAAGATTGCTATCCATGTTGCTTTGCACAGTTTCCTGATCAACAACATTGTTGTCAGCCATGAAAATGCACTTGTTTACTTTTAAATATGGTGCGCAGCATGAATATGTAATTACCAATGTGGCTCACCGTGCATCACCTTGCAAACATGTAAACTCTGTGTAGGCTTTGTGCAGAGCCTACACAGAGTTTATTGAATCCCAGGGATTAACTAATCAAAAATAATCATTATGCATAAACTGAATTCAGTTCATTCTAACCCTTCAAATGATAGACTACACTGCCCTCACAAATCTTGAAATGACCTTGTATGCCACTATTCTAGCAAACCATTTAAAATGTTTCCCAAAGCCCAATATTACCTTTTCAATCAGGTTATGTTTTACAATCAATCCAAACAAATTACAAAACCACAACTTACAAAACCTAAGAAGCATTTAAAACAATAAATAGTCATTTTTTATTAACCATATATGCCTCTACGGTATGAAATAAGTTAAATTATTCCTTTAATTTCAATACTATATCCAAAGTTGATGTCCCTATAACATTTGTTAAAAACATAAAAATTCATTATTAAACATATGCGACGAAAATTTCTGCAACCACTGGTATAAAATAATTCCTTCTACAACTGGTTCAAGGAAACAATGGCCATTACTTCCATATTTATATCGAACCATTGTTTATCTGAGTAATAAATAATGATTCCAACCATCAATCTTCAAGGAGATTGAAATTCTTCTTATAGTACTGACAATGTAAATATTTATTTTTCATATCCATCATCACCTATATTTAAAAAAATATATGTCTAAGCAACATTTTCAAAAGTC
This sequence comes from Protopterus annectens, assembly GCF_019279795.1. Lineage (NCBI taxonomy): Eukaryota > Metazoa > Chordata > Ceratodontiformes > Protopteridae > Protopterus > Protopterus annectens. The sequence goes on along the minus strand of NC_056733.1, from coordinate 968,531,337 downwards.
TCCAACTGTTATCTGAGTTTGACTATGTCTATATATCTTATATTCATTTTATTTGGTGTTGGTACTGATTAAAATGCAGTAGAGTTACAACAGTCAGTAGCCAATTCAAAGTTAAAATAGCTAAGTGTATATTTCTCCTACAGCCTCACTCAGCAGAATCTAAATAATATTTTTAAAGGCTAGAAAGTCTACTGTCTGGCATAAAAAATTATGAGATATGAAATTCTCATTCTTATCAAAAATTGCATTAACTAAAATCAACATTTTACCTAATTTGTTGTTCTATACAGTGGCTTCATGCCACCATACCCCCACATCAATACTTAAACTGCTTTCATCCAATGTAATAACATTTATTTGGTGCCTTGAATTGGTTATGTTTTTCTACATGAAACTATCAGCTCCGAAAATAAAATGGAGGCCTAAACCTAACAGACCTATTTATCTACTATTTACTGACCACAACAAGTATGCTTTTAAATAATATAATAGTTAACTCAGCTACAACCAACTGGGAATCATCTTAGACGCAGATATTGCATGTAAAGCATACAACTGAACTATGAAATGTAATTATAGCAAAATCTATCATTTCAGGTAATTATGGCTGCCGTATGATACAGATGCACCTGGTGCTGCTTAACTGCCATGTATAGGAATATTTTGGACAATATCAACTACTGAAGATACATCCTTTGGGAAATTATACTATACTCAGTTGATAATACTTGCTGCATATTTCAGACCTTCAAAGAAAGCTATATGCTTTATAAATGTATCTGTTATATGCAATGTGTGTTTACAATTTTGTATTCAGGGAGTGGCTCAAAGTTAATTAAATCTGCAATGTAGTACAAAATAAATGTAAAAGAGCCTATATTTTAAAGACAAACCTGCCTTGAAAATTGGTAAAACTGCTTATCTGTCCTGAAGCTTTAAAAAGTAAACACATCATGATATGATAATATATTAGTTAAATACTGTATAAAAATGAACTGGTTAAGTTTCAGCAGTATGTTATGCAATAGTATATTAAGGTATGGAAATCCCTTCTTAAATTTAGTACCATTCCTTCATAGCATACTCAATACTGCAAAAATAATCTCATCAATAATCTCTTAGTATCAACGAAATGTTTTATCCCAGATGTCTGTCGTCCAGATTCTGCATATCTGACAAGAAAAGTCTAGCAGTCTTACACACCACTAATAATCTTTTTAGTAACTATACTGTGTTTAACAAAGGTCATTACTGTCCTTCTCAGATGTTTTATAACATTGTCATGTGAATAATTTTTCTTTCAAATTTTATTTATTTATTTAACATTTGCTTAATGGTAACGTCTGACTTGGAACAAAGCCAACTTTCAGCAGAGGCCCAGGGAGAGACACTCCAGAAGCATGTCTTTGTAATATGGGAAGAAACTGGAGCAACCAGAAGAAACCCACATGAACACAGGGAGGACATGCAGACTCCACACAGAAGGCACCCCAGCTGACAATCAAATCAGAGAACTTCAGCTCAGAATCTGCAGTTTTATTGGCCATTTTGGGCTATTTCTATCCCTTTCTGTTTAAAAACCCATGTTTGCATGGTTTTGCACATTGCACAGCACTGTTTAACTAGGGTTAAACTATTCCTGGTGTCAGAAAGTCTGCTCTTCAAATTTTCCCTTAGAACTAGCCAGTTTTCTAGTTTTAGCACTCAAAACTGTCTTCTTTGTGCTCAGGACTTGTTCAAAACTCATTGCAAGCACTAAATAATCTACATAGTACTGCAGCACTCAACTTTCCTCACTTGTCAGGAGGAAAACAGTTTATAGTGCTTAAAATATAAGCACATATCCAGGCATGTCTAAGGGTTAGCTCCCAGTGTTTTCCCCTATCCATTTGATAAACCTGAGCATCTTGTGGCAATGTAGCAATTGCCTCATGTATACAGACAACCCTCTGCTCCTACCACCCAAAACTACAACCTGTGAGCGATGAACTTATATAGCTAAACTGGAGGCCAAGCTCTCTCCAGCCAAGACTGGACTAGTCAGTCAAGAAGAGAAGTTAAACACCTGCACCACTCCACACTCAAGACAGAGCCTATCAAAACCTACACCACCTAAACCCACACATAGTAACACAAAACACACACCTACATTCACGGAGGCACTCAATAAAAAATCTGCCCAAACAACAGAGACCTCCAAAGCTGAAACACAAGCAAACACCACCCCCAACACCACTCAAATGACACATAGCCCACAAAATCAGTCTGCCACACAACCTCAGTGCATAAGGTAAAACAACATACCCAACACACTAGTCATAGGCAACTCTATAGTCAAGCACACTGATGTCCCACTCACCAGGCTAAACAAGGAGAAAACTACTGTCAACTGCCTGTCGGGTGCCAGGATCTGCCACATAACGCACACACTCAGGTCACTCCACAACAAGTACAAATATGACTCTGTCATTTGAAGTAAAAAGCAAGTACTGAACCAACACGGCTAGGCAAAAACTCTATTTACTGAACATAAAGAAAGTTATAAAGGTAAGCGCTTTCATGACAACACTATCGCTTCAGAAGGAATAGTGTTATCGCAAAAGTGCTCACTTTTATCACTTTCTTTATGTTCAATAAATACAGATTTTGCCTGGCCGTGTTGGTTCAGTATTTGCTTTTTACTTCAAGTTTACACAGTTTTCTTGTAAAGCACCTTTCACCTGTTCCTGTGTATTTTTACTTTTTGATGACTCTGTCATTGTCCATGTTGGTGGGAATGACCTGAGACGTACCTCCCTGGACTACATGAAAAGAGACATGGAGGAGCGCTTGGATCATGTAACCCAAGCAGGTATGACCCTAGCCCTGAGTAGCATCCTGCCATTGCCCAGAATGATACCACAGTACAAGGACAAAATGATTGACTTCAATAATTGTCTAAGCTTCTGGTGTCATTCTAAGGGATCCAGTATCTGTCTTCCTGGGATGACATGCTCAGTAGACCATGATGCTTTGCGAGAGATGGCTTGCACCTGTTGCCCCTGGGATTCTGGATACTGGCTAAGGCTCTTGCCACCCCTATAGTGCCTTTTTTGGGCAAGGTTCAAATGACAAACTCACCACCATAGCAGGTACAAGCAGGCAAAATTTGAGGGTAATGCTAGAAGTCTAAACCTCAAAATACACTCACTCGAGGCACTCATTAAGATGGAGAACATCAACATCTGTGCAGTGACAGAGACCTGGTTCAAGGCTCCTGAGACCACCGCTGCATTTCCAGGCTAAAATTCATACCACACTTTTCGGCCACCCAACCTGCACCAAAACACTAAAGGAGGAGGCGTGTCCACATTCGTTAAGGATATTTACACCTCCAGGCTAGTTGCTCAACATAATGCATCTGAAATTATTCAAGTGCAACTAACACTGGGCAACACTGCAATCCAGGTTGTAGTTTGTTACAGATCCCCCACCATGCCATAGGATGCCCACTCCAAGTTTCTTGATATACTGGACAACATTAAGGTACAGCCCAATACCCTAATAATGGGATATTTCAACTACCCCACCATCAAATGGAAAAACTATTCATGCACTAACTCATTGGCTCAACATTTTCTGGAATTCATAAATTCCAATGCCCTGGATCAGCTTGTCCATACCCCCACTGGGGGCAGCAATATCCTGGACCTGGTCATTACCAACATGGGTAATTGATGTTCCACGCTAGTGGTCAACTCCTCGCTCGTCAGATCTGACCACAAGATAATCACCCTAAACATCCATATCCTGCCCCCACCCTCCATTAAGGAAAAAAACATAAATAACTTCTCCAAAGCCAACTTCTTGCTTCTTAAGACAGAAGTGGCAAACTTCACGATACCCATACAGATGGGAAATAGCAGTATGACTGCTGACACCTATACAAATGCACTGTATAAGCACATACACGAGTGCATGGATCATGCCATCCTCCAAAAAAAGGAACAAACTCTATAACAGAAGGAAGAAGCTGTTGCAAAAAAGAGTAAAATCCCATGATTGCAGGAACTCCGTGGTCAGCCTCAGCAGGAAGGTGAGATCCCTCATAAAATCCTCCAAAGCTAGTTATGAAAATAAAATTGTCACTGATTCTAAAGACAACCACAAAGCATTCTACAGCTATGTCAAGAATCTGAATGGCAACACTCAGATCTGCTGTGAGCTGCAGCACAATGGCACTAGATATACAGAACCAGCTGACATCACCAACATCCTGGCTGATAGATTCAGTGAAAACTTTACCCCCCCCCCTCAACCCCCAAAGGGTCCATCTCTAATGGAAGAATGCAAAGCCCCTGTAATCATGGGCACACAAGTAAAGACTGCCCTCTCCACACCCAAGAACACAGTATCCATGGGACCAGACAATATCCCAGGCTGCATCCTGCACGAACAACATAACAAACTAGCACCCCGCCTAACTACCATGTTCAATCGTAGCCTACTGAATGGCACACAGTGATGGTTATCCCACTCCACAAAGGGTGTGCCACCATGGACCCCAGGAACTACCACCCCATTAGCCTGACAAGCCTGGTCTGCAAGGCCATGGAACGTATCACATTTGAGCTTATAAACAAGGACATAGGTAACCTCTAAACTCTGGACCCCACTCAGTTTTGGTTTGTAAAAGGTAGAACATGTCTCCTAAACCTGATTGACTTCTTTGAAGCAGTCACCAGAGCCGTGGACAAGGGTAAGGTGGTGCACACAACCTATCTTGACCTCGCCGTGGCTTTCGACACCATCTCCCACTCTGGAATTAGAGATAAACTCATTAGACTGGACATAAATCCCTATGTCACAAGATGGGTGGCCAACTGGCTCACTGACAGAACCCACACAGTGAAAGTAGCTGACGGCAAATCCGACTTCAGACCAGTGACAAGTGGAGTACCACAGGGTTCAGTCCTGGGTGCTCTCCTGTTCGGTATCTACTTCTCAGAAGTCCAGGCTAATACAGCTGGTCTCTGGCTAATGAAGTTTGCAGATGACTGCAAACTAGGAGCGATAATAGAATCACCAAATGATGTGGATTCTACAAAAGGGCCTCACAGAGACAGATTCTTGGTGTCAAAGTCATGGCCTCAAGCTCAATGCCAAGAAGTGCATTGTCATCCTCTTTGGGAAAAACACTGTACCCATAAACTACCACATAGGTGGTAGCCTATTAAACACCAAAAGTGTGATAACAGACCTTGGGACACAGGTGGACAGTAGCCTCTCCTTCAATAATCACATCACCACAGTAATCAGGAAATCATACTATGTGGCACACTTCATCACAAAGGGGTTCTCCTCCAGAAAAAAAGAGGTCATTGTTCCTCTCTACTCATCCCTCATCAGACCCATTATAGAGTACAATGCCTCATTTGGCATGTACCTCGCAAGAGACCTAAAATAACTAGAAAAGCCACAGAAATACCTCATTGAGAGGATTACTGGCCTCAAACAGATGCCCTACGCAGACCATCTCAAAAATATCTAGCTCTACTCCATCGCTTATCGCCTACTCAGAGGCAACAACTGCCTAACATACAAAGCCATGTCAAACCCATATCTGTTGGACATGCTACACTTAAAGAAATCCCAATCTCTCCAAGCCACACGCTCCAGGGACCTAAACCTTGTCACCACAATAAACAGAACATGCTGGAGGGATAGATTCCTGTCCCAGAGACTTCCCATGCTCTGGAGCAAACTACCCATTCATGTCAAATAAAGCTCCTCATTGGCCCTCTTTAAGAAAAGTCTTGACAATTGGATGGGAAATAGGAAATTCACACCGGGGATTATTTCTGTGGCTCTGCTTGACAGGGGCACAGGAAAATAAATTCTTGGGTGGCGAAAGCCAGGGAACTTTTTTAGCTAGGCTTATATAGGCCCTATTAATCTAATTAATATTAATATTAAATGAATATTCAATATCATTAAATTAATATTTAATTAATCTAGTAAGTCTATCTACTTGTCACAAGTCAAGTGAAATTACTGTGCTTTAACTGAAGTTTTCACCATCAAAAACGTGTCTGTATACTTTATGTTGATGTAAATGTTAAACATAATTTTACTCAGATTGTTTCCATTTGTTAATATGTTTTAGAAAGTAAAAAGCAAAACACCAGGACTTGGCGACGGCTGTAGAATCCAGTATAAAAATCTTTATTCAACACAAGCGCTGTCATGGGTAATCCCACTTCTTCAGATGTCTAATGCATTTTTAAAAACAGCTCTAGGTTTAAATATCCTCTTGAGACACATGATTAAAACCAACCAATACATTGTTCTGGTGTGAACAAGTATGTTGAATTTAAAGCAACATTCTACAAGGTACATGCCATTAACTAAATAGAAATCTGAATGTATATGTATACACTTCTAGAAGCCTGTTTATAAAATATCTAGGTTGTAATTCAAATTTCCACAACGTTTCCGTTTGCAATCTCAAGCACAGAATATATCCCACTTTTGTTCTCCAAAACACATAGAGGCCTGTAACAAGAAGTCAGTAATTTATTATACAAACAATTCCACAGCACATCTTACAGAGCATTTAGTCTACTTGGCCCATTGCACAGTGTGCCGTAGTTTCCATGTAGGGAAGACAGACATGTCTTTGAAGGAAAGAATACGTGAACATATTTATGCTATTCATAAAAAGAACAAAGTGAATGCCTTGGCCAGACACACTATTAATAATGATATGGAACATGCTTTTAAATTTCTAGTTATAGGAAGAACATATGAGAGTATAAGGGGGGGTACCTACTGAACATCACTGAAGAGTTTGAAGCTAAGTGGATAGTAAGATTAAGGGCTGATATAGGTCATGAATTAAATGAATATATACCCCTGCATCCTAAGTTAAAGTCTAGGCAGCTTTTTATGTAAGATGTGCTGTGGAATTGTTTGTATGATAAATCACTGACTTCTTGTTATAGGTTTGTATGTGTTTTGGAGAAAATGTAAACGTGCAGATATATTCTTTGCCTGTGATTGTAAATTGAAATGTCCTATGTTAAAGTCTAGACAGTTTTTTAGGTAAGATGTGCTGTGGAATTGCTTGTATGATAAATCACTGACTTCTTGTTACAGGTTTGTATGTGTTTCTGAGAACAAAAGTGGGAAATGTAAATATGTGCAGATATATTCTGTGCTTGAGATTGCAAACTGAAATGTTATCGAAATGTGAATTACAACCTAGATATTTTATAAACATGCTTTTAGAAGTGTATCCATATACATTCAGATTTCTAGTTTAGTTAATGGCATGTACCTTGTAGAATGTTGCTTTAGATTGAAAGAGCTTGTTCACACCAGAACAATGTATTGGTTGGTTTTAATCAAGTGTCTCAAGAGGATATTTAAACCAAGAGCTGTTTTTAAAAATGTATTAGACATCTGAAGAAGTGGGATTACCCACGAAAGCCCTTCTGTTGAATAAAGATTTTTATACTGGATTCTACAGCCGTCTCCAAGTCCTGGTGTTTTGCTTTTTATTCTGGATCTGTTTTGTGCAGGACAAGTGAGTTCTAAAGCTTTGGTGGCAGTCTTGTATTTTTGATGTTTTAGAAAGTGTTTCATGTTATACATTAAGGTTTCTGCTTTCAATTAAGAGTTTAAGAAAATAATTTAAAGCAAAATTACAATATGACTGAACTACAGTTGGTGTGGCCATTGATGTAATGTTGATGCAAACTTGAAACAATGTTGTTACTTGAGCCTGGGATACATCTAATATAATATAAATCATTCTACAGAAACCAGCTATATCAATTAGTCATTACTGAGTCCATGTGGCAGCCACATTTCATAAACAAGGGAATTGTTACAACATATAGAGACAATGGAAGAAGTAACTTTATCTCCTAAGCTATCCATCCTGTATGACTGAGACAGACTTCCAGAAGTACTAGAATAAAAAAACTCAAATTAAAATGCTGTTGACAAAATCGGATCTCCAAGTATTTGGGGACTGTTAGAGAGAATGTGACCCCAGTGATCCCATCCTTTTATCATATGATAATTTTTTTTTTCTTTCAGATTTAGCATATCTACAGCAGTGGATGACAATATTTGATGTAAACCATTCTAATATCAATGAAGGATACACAGACTGCAAAAGGGCATATTTGTTTATTTATTTATGTATTGATATTTGATTACTAGGAATGTCTGACTGGGTAGGAACCCATTTTTAGCAGAGGCATGTGGAGGAAAGCTACAACATATTACAAAACATTTTAAGATAAATAATTTTTCAGTCTTTAAAACAACACAAAAACAACTACAGTTTAAATAATTATACAAAATTAGACATAACTTGAATAATTGGTTAAGATCAGTTACATGACAATGATTTAATAGTTAGAGAAATGTTAGTCAGTCTATAGAGAAATTAAAGGTAAGTTAGTATAATACAAACAGGAACTGCAATATGAAGTTCATAGGTTCATAGGTTGGTACTAGGCTATTGGCCCTAGGGCCTATACAAGCCTAGCCATAACAATTCCCTGGCTATTTCTTTCCACACTATTTACTTCCCTGGACCCCTGTCTAGCAGGGCGACTGACGTGATCCCCGGGGTGAATTTCCTTTCTCCCATCCAATCATCAAGGCTCCTTTTGAAGAGGGCCAAAGAGGTGCTCTGCTTGACATGTATGGGCAGTCTATTCCAGAGTCTGGGGAGTCTCCGAGTCAGAAACCTATCCCTCCAGCATGTTTTGTTTATTGTGATGACAAGATTTAGATCCCTGGAGCATGTGGCTCTGAAGGATTGGCATTTCTGCAAGTGTAGCATGTCCAACAGATCTGGGTTTGACATGGCCTTGTATGTTAAGCAGAGATTGCCTCGGAGTTGATGATATGTGACAGAGTATAGCTGGAGTTTTTTAAGATGGTTAGCATAGGGCATCTGCTTTAGGCCTGTGATTCTTTTAGTGAGGTATTTCTGTGGCCTTTCCAGTTGTTGCAGATGTCTTGAGAGGTACATACCAAATGGGGCATTGTAGTCTATAATGAGTCTAATGAGGGATGAGTGCAGTGAGACAATGACCTCCTTTTTTCTGGATGAAAAGCCCTTAGTGATGAGGTGTGCCACATAGAAGGATTTCCTGACTGCTGTGGGGATGTGGTTATTGAAGGTGAGACCACTGTCCACCTGTGTCCCTAAGTCTCTTATCACACTTTCGGTGTTTAGTGTACTGCCACCTATATGGTAACTCACGGGTACATGTTTTTTCCTCAAAGGGGATAACTATGCATTTCTTGACATTGAGCTTGTGCCCATGGCTCTGGCACCAAGCATCTGTTTCTGTAAGGCCCTTTTGTAGAGCATCCACATCATTTGGGGATTCAATAATGGCTCTCAGTTTGCAGTCATCTGCGAACCTTGTTAGCCAGAGTCCCTTAGTGTTGGCCTGTACTTCAGAGAAGTAGATGCCAAACAAGAGAGGTCCCAGGACTGAACCCTGAGGTACACCACTTGTCACTTGTCTGGAGCTGGATTTGGAGTCAGCTACTTTTACAGTGTGGGTTCTGTCAGTAAGCCAGTTGGCAACTCATTGAGTGACGTAGGGATTAATGCCCAGCTTAGTAAGTTTATCTATGGTTCCAGAGTAGGGGGTGGTGTCAAAGGCCTTGGTGAGGTCCAGATAGGCTGTTTGGACTGCCTTACCCCCGTCCACAGCTCTGGAGACTGATTTGAAGAAGTCAATAAGGTTCAAGAGACAAGATTGGCCCTTCACGAACCCAAACTGAGTGGGGTCCAGTGTTTTAAGGTTGCCAATGTCTTTGTTTATAAGTTCCATGATAATATGTTCCATGGCCTTGCAGATCAGGTGCGTCATAATGATGGGGTGGTAGTTCCCAGGATCCAAGGTGGATCCCCCCTTGTGGAGTGGGATAACTGTAGCTGTGCGCCACTCAGTGGGCATGAAGCCTGAGGTGAGGGCATGATTAAACATGACACTTAGGTGAGGTGCCAGTTCATTTTGTAGTTCATGTAGTACACAGCCCAGGATGTCATCTGGTCCCATGGATGGGCTATTCTTAGCTTTGGAGAGTGCATTTTTTACCTGTGTGGCTGTTATTACTGGAATTTGTGAGGGAAAAGCAGATTTAGTGTATATTTAAAGAGAAAGCCAGAAGACAGAAATTGATAGAAGTAAGGAAGTGAGTGAAGAAGGGAGAGTAAGGTGATGTAAGGTATGAATAGGTATTTTTTAACATTTAGGGATATAGTTCATCCTGGTGTTCAGCAAGAACAGAGCCAGCGTTTGGCCGGAAAGTCTTACAGAGTGGTTTTCATGGATGGGAAAGTGTGTAGTGAGGGTAGCGAGATGCTCAAGATGATAAAGGACATGGCAGGACAGATCAGGGCGATGGAGTAGAATTAGGGAAATGGATTAATGGTACCAAAGCAGGTAGGAAATGCAAATCTTACAAAACCGATCCTATATGCAATATGACAAGTCATGGCATCACATACTTGCTGTTTTAAGATCGACCATGAATCTCATAGCAATATATAGATGTGAACTTCGGCTTGCAGACAAGAATACATACAGATTATAAATTTATATGTGGCAAGTAAATTACTGCAATTATCCATGATTTTTGTAAGAAGGATGCATGACAGATCATGAAACATCCAGCAGCGATGCTCCCATCTACCAAAACCAACAAAAAACAAACCATTCTGGTCTACATCAGTCATTATCTAAGCATCATGGACAGGTACAAGTTCAATCAGAGAAGCTCATTTCATTATACTAATGAATTTAACATCCCACCTGTTGGTCTTTATCCAATAAGCACAGCTAATCACAACACCAGCAACATTTAAAAACATCATCTTTAAGGTTGAGAGATGTGATGAATGATTGCAATATACCTAATAATACCGATAAAACAGCTCAGGCTGCTGCACCTGTTAGTAATAGCCAAGCAAGGTGAGGACTCATCAGACACTGGTCAGTATAAAGATAACAACTGTGCAGATAGGACTCAAAAATCACAAAAAAAATAAATAAATGTTATTTCTTCAGTGGACTGAGTAGAAGTAATGTGACTTGGTAGATGTTTTAGAGATGACAGGTGTGCAAATGAGTGTGGGAATCCTCATAAGCAATGGAAAGGCTGTTATGTAGACTCTCACCAGTGTCTATGAAGACGGACACTGTTGTAGAGGTTGAGTCAGTGGACAACATTTATTTCACCATTTTGTGATCCTTCTAGACAAAACAGGCAGAAAAGAGTTAAGAGAGATGCATTCCACTTGAAGACAGTGAATTTTAATCTGCTAAACTCGTTGGTGTGGAGTGCTATTGTAGGGGGAAGGAGCTTATCACAATGGAGGGATGTGGGACTATATTCAGGAGGAGTACATTATAAGAAGGTCTGCATCACAACAAAGATAAGAGAGTGTTGAAAGGCAAGACAGGAAGCTGGGTAGAAGGTGCAAGGGGAGAGGGTTGTAAAGAAACAAACAGGTTATCTAGGAGAATAAGAAATATGTGTTAGGTAGGGGGTGGTGGAGCAAAAAGTTCTATGGAAACACCAGGTAAAAGGGTATGTTGTCTAACAGTTCAAACCAGAAATAAAAAAAGGACATTACTACAGGAGATCTAGATGGGTATTAACATTCTCCAGATAAACTGAGGAATACTGGAAGGTAGGATTACCAGAATGGTGGGAATATATGTGCACTGGAATGTAGGATTACTGGACTGGAGGAAACTATGTGCAATATTAGGTAAATTTACTGGAACAGAGGGAATATATATCTACTCCAGAGTAATAAAATAATTTGGATAAATTGTTTACGTTTATAAGTACACAAAGACATAGAAAAGTAAGGTAAGGGTCCGTTCTAGTAACATACTGAGATGGGGAATTGACTAGGGAAAGGGGAATTAAATCAAAATCATGTCCCCTCACTCAGCGCCTAATGGATTTGAAGAGCTATTTGACAGACCAGTATCAAAACAAAGTAAGCCATCATTGCAAATGATTCCATCTTAAGACTGGCAAATGTCACCACTGTGCCATTCCATAGTGAGTGGTCACAGATGGAACCAAGTCAGTACAGGCAGTTCAGTTTCCTACCTTCAAAACCAGTCACATAGTGGATATGATGAGGGACAGTCTGGTGGAGTGACTGAGTCCTATCTGTCTCATAAATGGGAAAACAGCTGGGTTTTATACAAGTGGCACCCTTCTGGTGCACCTTCATCAATTCATTTTGTAAATTAGAACTTTCATGCTGAGCATCATAAAAAACTTTATTTATACAACATAAAATATAGCATTGGTCAACACATAATCCCAAGTGAATTTAATAAATATGAAAAATACGGAATGGAAAACAGCAACAGTTATTCCCATCCACAAAGGTGGCCTAGCAACAGATCCATGAAATCACAGACCCATAAGGCTGACCAGTCTAAACCCTCCTGGACATGGGCAGTCATCATTAAATGCAATCTTGGCTAATACATTGGGATGAAATGGCTAGGCTTAAAATATCCTTCAGGTTGATACCCTAGTAATCTGTTATGATCCTATGATCCTATAAGATAATATTATTCTGAAGGTTGTTACACTGATAAAAATAAAAACAAATGAATTAAATTGTATTGTTCAGATTTTTTTATAACATCTTCCTTATTTACATCATAAACTTAAAAGTTTTGTTCAAATTCAACCCAAACCTAACAATAAACATAAATAGCTTCATATAAAACACGATGATAAACATTATCTTCTCCTAGAATTATATTCTAATTATTAAGGGTGCATTGCCTACACTTTCATAATGAGCACTGAAAACACCTATGCTTCAGCATAATAAATAAACTTAAATCAACATAAAGATATTCATTACAGTCCTTTCCTTAAAGATTTTCAAAATTTCATAATTGTGCATCTTCCTAACCACATTTTACACATAATGTTATGATTCAACTAACTACACCACTGGTGGATTTGTCTCCTTGCAAAAGACAGCTTTAATTTCATTGTTGCCAGCTATAAAGATAACTAAGTGGATCTAAAGCCACTCATTTAAAGCAACTTGATACTGTGGAAGTTATCAATCATGTATGTCCCCCAAGATGGAGATATCACCATGATTAGCGGAAACTTTGAGCTCCTATTTAAGCACCCTTTTCCTTACAGACACCAATGAAGACATTTGCCCTTGGGCCTGGAAAAGGCTCTTGCCACCCCCATACTGCCTTTTTTTGGCAAAGTCACAAGAACAAAGCCATCAATGTAAAAATTTAATCAAAAAACAACCTGAAGATTATGCCGCTACATGCTAGGATTCTTAGCATGAAACTGCACTTACTGGAAGCAGCCTTCACCTTGAAAGACATACATTTGTGCAGTCATGGAGAACTGGTTAAAGGCTGTGGAGAGCATGTCACCCAAACTGGGTTACACCTCCTTCCACACATTCAGGCCAAAAACTGTAGCCTTAAAAACTAAATGAGGTGGTGTATTAATATTCAGTAAAGATAAACACACCTTCAGATTGGTTAAACTGTATGATTCTCTGGAGATACTTCATGTGCCATTAACTGTTGATAGGACACCTATTCAAGCCATTGTTAGCTACAGGACACCTCCATGAATCAGAACACCCACTCTGCCTGTTTGGATCTACTCGAGTCTATCATGATACATCTGAACACCATGGTTTTGGGCGACTTCAACTACCCATCCATTGACTGGGTAAATTACTTGTGCTCAAAATCACTGGCCAAAGGTTCCTCAACTTTGCTAACTCCAATACCCTTTCCCAGCTGGTTGACACCCTGACACCCCCACAAGGGGCACCAACATCCTGGATCTGGTGCTTACCAATATGGAAAACTGCTGTAGCATCCCACTGTGAGGTCTTCCCTGGTGCAATCTGACCACAAATCAGTCTCATTCGCAGTAACTACCACACCTGAACCCCCCCCCCCCAAGCAGCAACTAGACTAAAAAACTTCTCCAAAGCAGATTATAACCTCTTATGGGATGGTATAAATAGCTTCACTGCACCTCTCCTCTCAGATGGAACTGGTAGCTATGCTCACCAGTGCTTTGTAAAAACACCTGTATAACTGCATTGACTCAGCCGTACCAGATAGGACCAAAACAAGCTCTTCAAGGAAGAGCAAACCTGCCTGTTGGGCAACTGCCATTAACAGACTTTACAATAAGAGGAAGAAATTGCTGTCTAAGAGTAAGCTGGAAACACTCCCTCCTCAGCTTAAACAAGCAAATAAGACTTCTTGTGAAGTCTTCCAAAGCAAATTACAAATGTAAATTAGCTTCCTCAACTAAGGACAGTCATAAGGCATTCTTTAGTTGCATCCATGACCTAAAAGGAAAGGCCCATATCTGCACCAAACTGGTAGTTAATGATACCACATATACTGAGCCCGTGGACATAGCTACTCTGTTAGCCGACAGGTTCTGTGAAAACTTTACTCCCCTGTCCCCACCATATGTACCCCATGACATCCCTACCACCTGTCCCCGACCTTGTATCTCTAAAGAGCAGGGCATAAATGTCCTCTCTAAGGCCAAAATCACAGCATCTATGGGAACTGATAACATCCATGGCTGCATCCTACACAGGCTCCAACAAGAACTGCCAACACCATTGTGTACTCTTTTCAGTCATAGTCTAAGCACCAGCTTCATCCAAGTTGAATGGAAAATGGCCACCATTATCCCCCTGCATCAAGGTGGTGTTCCACTCACCCTGGGAACCACAGACCTATTAGCCTGACTAGCCTTTTCTGCAAGGCCATGGAGCATATCATCATGGACCTTATAAACAAAGATATAGGTAATCTCCAAACACTTGATCCTACTCAGTTTGGTTCTGTCAAAGTGAGATCATGCCTGTTAAACTCGGTGGACTTCTTCGAGACAGTCACCAACACCCTGGATGAGGGGAAATCTGTGCATACAGCCAAACTAAACTTAGTCAAGGCTTTTGACACGATACCCCACTCAGGCATCATTGACAAACTCACCCAGCTAGGTACCAACCCTTATATAATTAGGTGGTTCACTAACTGGCTTACCAATAGGGGAATCCACCACCAACAGCCGACCCATAATCAGTGGTGTTCCACAGGGCTCACTCCTGGGACCTCTACTATTTGGAATCTATTTCTCTGAAGTACAAGCAAAAACTAAAGGTCTGTGGCTGACAAAGTTTGCTAATGACTGCAAACTGGGATAGGTCATAGAATGCCCAAATGATGTCAACATCCTACAAGAGTGTCTTAAGCAAACTAATGATTGGTGCCAACATAACAACCTTAAACTCAATGCAAAAAAATGTATTATCATCCCTTTCAGTAAAGCCAATGTTCCTGACAATGACCACATCAGTAGCAACACCATAAGTACACACTCAGTGGTGAGAGACCTGGGCACACAGGTTGACAGCAACCTTATGTTTGACCACAATGTCTCCACAGTGGTAAGAAGGGCATTATATATTGCTCATCTCATAAGTAAGGGTATTGTCTCCAGAAGAAAAGAAGCTATAACTTCCCTGTACTCTTCCCTCATCAAGCCAATAATTGAGTACAATACCCCTTTTGGTATGTACCTTTCCAAGCACCTGCAGCATTTGGAGTGACCACAAAGGTTCCTCATAAGGAAAATTCAAGGTCTTCAGGATCTGTCCGATGTGGATCAGCTGAAATCACTGTCACTTTATTCTGTTTCATACAGACTACTCAGAGGCGATCTCTGCCTTGCATATAGGGCAATCTCTGACCCTACTTTATTGGAAATGCTGCATATCCACAAGTCAAATGGCACATGGGTTACTTGCTCTAAAAATCTTAACCTGGTATGTGAGATTAATAGAACCTGCTGGACAGGCAAATGTGTCTCCTAGAGGTTACCACACCTTTGAAACAGACTCCCACTTCATGTCAAACAGAGCACCTCATTGGCCCTCTTGAAACACAATCTGGATGATTTGATGGGTAACCATAAATTCATCCTGGGGGTTCCACCTGTGTATCCCTTGAGAAGGGACAATAGGTGCTGATCATGGAAACAAGGATAACTTGGCTAGACTTGTAAAGGCCCTAGGGCCAATAGCCTAGTAACTTCCTATAATCGTGAAACAATATCACCAAAGCTCATTAAAGACATTTTCTTTAAACATGATTATCATAAGGAATAGTGCAAAGACCTCAATAATAATTATATTATTATCTCATCTGAGATGCTCCTTGGTGACAGATTTTACCAGGAAAAGTAGTAAGGGAGTTAAGGAACAGTAACCTAAAAATCCAACTGTTAGACCTTGGACCCTGTGAACAGTAAGAGACAATATAAGGTGATGCCATCTGTCCTTTTTAGTAGTTGCACATGAGGATTCCATCTCAGTATAGTATGGTCCTGCTGCGCAATCATCCCTTTCATTTAATTGCTAGTTTATTCACAACTACATACATTCCATTAATGGTCCATTACAACAACATGTTGCTGGAGGCCTACAAGCTAAATACAATTTTAAGATACCCTCATGAGTGTGACTTTCTAATTATAAAAAAAAAAAATCACTTCAGGCACCAATTGACATAGATTAGTATCAGCAAAAGGGATTCTTATGCAGCCCATTCTGGCAGTTTTCATTTGACTTACACCTTCTTTAAGAAGTGTAAGCATCAGAGACTAAATATGTTTTCAAATGTATTGTTTTCACAGATAACTATAAAACTAGCCCTGTTGTTAATTATAGGTTTAGGTTCATAGGTAGGTACTAGGCTATCTGCCTGAGGGCATTTATAAGCCTAGCCAGAGTGTGTCGGCTTTCGCCGCCCCATTGATTAATGAACTGATCTGTCGAGCAGAGCCAATGAAGTGATCCCAGGGGTGTATTATATAGGTTCATAGGTGGGTAGGTTCATAAGTTGTTATTAGGAACTTGATCTGAATAGATCATTTGTAGCCTAGTTATACCGTCCCCCAACATGCCTGCCTTCGCTTGAGGCCTACACAGCTTAACTTAGAGGTATATTTGGTCCCTGCACTGTTTCTTTTCCTGCTCTAAGGCAAACAAATCAAGAAAAAAGGGAAAAGTTTGTTCATTTACCTTATGGATGAAGTTGTGTGATCTCAGAGTAAAATAATCTGTTTATTTACAGTTTGACTAAGGTTATCTGACTTCTGAGTGAGAATATGGAAGGAGCGAGGCATTAAAAATACTTAGAACATCTTTCTGCAAAAAGACTGATGTTAGTTTTCACAAACTTTTCTTTACATTTTCTGTTAGTCTTTGTGTTTTGTCCAGCCACTTCATTCAGCTTTTTAGTTATTTTAGTTAGTGATTTCTTGTTTGAGTAAATCTCTTTGACCAGCTGCACACAAATTTGAATCATTAACTTTTTACTCTATCAGTGAGAATACCAGTGCTCATCTCTACCTATGAGTCAGACAGAAATTTTTCCCACAGTCCCATCCTGTTACTGTTGTGTTCTTAAAACTGCTGTATTCTTAAACACCACTGTCTTTCTAGTTACCTGCCCCTTATATTAATTTCACCATATATCTCATTTCCTCTCTGCTTTTACTGGCTGGTGTAATTATCATTTTGTGAAATCACTCCCCTTCAACTATTCAAATTTATTGGCCATCTTACTGTATTCCACAGTACCAGAATACAAAAGTGCCCGCCCCCTTTCAATCTATCTTGCTCTTTTAAAAATAGTGGCTCTCCACTAAAACTTAACTTTTTGTATAGCTACAACTTAAGTTACCCACTTTCATATCTAACTGCTTAGTGCACAGTGCAGTGTTTAGGATAAACCATTTTTTCATCTTACCTTTAAGCATCTATTGCAAGACCACCAGTTATAGGAGAGTCCACATTCTGCCTCTCAGTAGTCATCTTGGGATTAGTGCTTCTGTTTTCTCCTGGTGCGAGAAGGAGTGCAGTTACATTATTTCCTGGAGACTGCTGATCACCAGAAAGCTTAATAACTGCTTTATAGGTGACAGCTTGGAATCTGTGCTTATATTCTGGTCCTGGTGAGAGTAGGAGCAGAGTGCATTGATTCCTGACTCTTTCTGGTTGGAGAGTGAGTGTCCGTGCTTAACACACCTGATTGGTCTGGTTGCTATTCGAGGCATCTACCAGAAAAAGGCTACAAGCCTGCAGACCCTTGCATCATCTAGGGCAAGACTGTGTATCAACAAACAGGCTCTGGCCTGCTTCTCTTCTTGGGATTGATACTAACATTTTGCTTCTGGCGAGAGAAGAAGCAAAGTAGCATTGTATCCCAACAGAGTGAAGCTGTGGTGAGACCAGCACTAGAAGTAGCCAGGCAGTAGCCATTCATGCGACTCCCCTCTTTTCATCATTCTTGACAAGCTAATCCTTCGTTTTTACTAAGTACTGCTTGATTTGCTTCTAACTTCAGAATATCTGCCTAAACACATCATCCTTATATTTTCAGGGTCTATGTATTAGTTTCCCCTCATGTATTTGGCAGTGCCTGTACAGACTCAGACATCTTGAGTGACATTTTTCCTGCAAAAGCACAGTTGAAATTTCTCCAATATCTAGTTGCACACAGGACAACTAGTTTGCAGTGACAAGCACTGTCTACATAGTTGCAAACCATATACTCCTGGCAGTGACTGATATTTTCACTCCCAACAGTCTAATTCATAAAAAGGGTCTGTTGGCATGGATATGAACTTTCCAGTTGGGAGGGTGGCCTAATGGTTAAGGTGTTTGCTTTACAAACACAAGGTGCAGGGTGTGAGTCTCACAAGTGATAATTGGCTAGGCGTAAAATGGCTCACAAGGGCAGTTAGCTTAGTTCTAATCTATGAACCTATGAACCTATGAACCTACTGTCTCCCTTACCAGCTTGGTGGATATGGGCCTCCTGAAGCAATGTAGAAACTGCCTCATGTTTACTGACAACCAGTTAATTCTCACAATATGGTATGTGAAATATGTATTTACACAACATCACTGGAGGCAAAGCTCTCAAATATAAGTACTCCTAATGTCAATAAGGTTGTCAGTAGTACAAATGCTGCACCCATCACACACAATTTAAAGCAGACATGTAGACCCACATATACTGAGGCACTTGCATGTAACCTTCCTAAACCACAAAGACCTCTTAGACAAAGTATACATAAGAAATACCTTCAGCAGCCCCAAATGCACTCTTTCAAAACAACACCCACATCAACACATAAAGCTACATCTCATGGCACCTCTACCTCTAAGCCCATAAGGCAAGTTACCACACAAGCCAACATTGGAGACTCCACCGTGAGACACACTGATGTCCATCTCACCAGGCTGAGTAAGGAGAAAGTTATGGTCAGTTGCTTATCAGGGGCTAGGATCTGCCACATTACAAATGCACTCGGGTCACTGGACCACAATTACCAATATGACTCAGTCATAGTCCATGTGGGAGTAAATGACCTGAGACATACCTCTCTAGACTATAGTAAGAAAACATCATAGAGCTCTTGGAATATACATCTCAGGTTGGTATGAGCCTAGCACTGAGCAGCATTTTACCTTCTCCAAGGATGAGAATGCCAGGGCACTTCTATGGGCTAGGCTTGTAAAGGCTCCAGGGCCATTAGCCTAGTACACGCATATGAACCTATGGTGCCATAATATGAACAAAAGATAACTGACTTTAATAATTGGCTTAGTTTCTGGTGTCATTCTAAGGGGGTGCAATATTTGTCAGCATAGAAAGAGCTGGTCAACCGACCACACTGCTTTGCCAGGAATAGTCTGCACCTCTAGACTTTTGAATATTAGCTAAAACATTGTCTCCCCCCATAGCGCCTTTTGTAGGCAATGCCAAACTGAAAGTAATTCCGACATAGCAAATAAAAATTAAGAAAATCTAAAGATATTACTGCTCAATCCTAGTAACCTAAACAAAAAAACACCACTCCCTGGAAGCTGTCTTTGCTCTAGACAATGCTGATGTCTGTGCGGTCTCTGAGATATGGTTTAAAGCCACGGACAGCACACCAACAGTGCAAGGTTATAATGCATTCCACACATTTAGACCATCTACTTCAAAGGCAGAGACTAAAGGTGGAGGTGTTTCTATTTACATCAAAAATAAATATACTTCAAGGCTGGTCAAACAGAACAATGCACGTGAGCTGTTCCATGTTAAAATCACCATAGGTAAAATCCAATACCACTTCCTTGCAAGCTATAGATCCCCTTCTATGACCCGGGGAACCCATACTCTGTATTTAAACTTACTAGAAACACTAACCATCCAACCCAATACCATATTTATGGGTGACTTTAATTACCCCACTATTAACTTGAAATCCTATACGACATCAAACATGTATGCACAGAGATTCCTAGATTTTGTAAACACAAACTCCCTGGACCAGATAGTCAATACACCAACCAGGAGTGCAACCATACTGGATCTCACTAATATGGGAGAGGGCTGCACACCCCCTACTCTAATGCCTTCCCTAGTAAAGGAAGACCACTAAATGGTCTCCTTTGAATTAAAAATAAAACCTGGACCCCAGCTAAACCGAGATATTCAGGAGCAATTCTAAGGCTAACCTTCTGCTATTAAGTGAGAACCTGGCAAAATTTCAAGCCCCCATAAACCCTGAGAACACTGCTGCCTATGCAGAACTGTTCACAGAAGCTCTGTACAAGCATGCTAATAGCCACATAGAGGTAGCTGTACCCACCAGGAAGAAGCACAGAGCTAACTCAAAAAACAAGCCACCGTGGCGGAATCACAAAATCAATCAAATGTATAACAGGAGGAAGAAAATCATGGCAAAAATTAGGAGGTGCAGCACCCAGCAGGATAAAAGCACTCTAATCAGAGGACAAATAAAGTCTGCCAAAGCCAAGTTGAAGGTAAGTTTGGCCTCCCATTCCAAGGACAACCACAAGGCATTCTTTAGCTATGTCTGCAACCTCAAAGGCAATACACAATTGTGTGCAGAGCTCATTGTAAATGGATCCACCTATACTGAGCCAGAAGATATAGCAAACCTCCTAGTTGATAAATTCAGCTCCAACTTTACTCCTTTCTCTACCCTTAACCTTCTTGCAGGAAATATTTATTTATTTATGTATTTATTTATTTATTATTTATTTAACATTTGTTTACCAGGATAATTTGACTAGACAACTGGTGTCACTTTTCAGTTGAGTCCTGGGAGAAAAGCTCCATACAGTATATATTTTTGGTTACAAAATGAAACTTTTTGGTTACAAAGTGAAAAAAAGATAATAGCAATAGAGAAACAAGCTATACATAGTAGACACAAAAAGATAATAATGATAGTGAAACTTGTTATACATAGTAGATACAAAAAGATAATAACGATAGTGAAACTTGTTATACATAGTAGATACAAAAAGATAATAACGATAGTGAAAGTTGTTATACATAGTAAATACAAAAAGATAATAATGATAGTGAAACTTGTTATACATAGTAGATACAAAAATATAATAACGATAGTGAAACTTGTTATACATAGTAGATACAAAAAGATAATAACAATAGTGAAACTTGTTATACATAGTAGATACAAAAAGATAATAACGATAGTGAAACTTGTTATACATAGTAGATACAGAAATTATAGTGAAACTTGTTATACATAGTAGATACAGATAATAATGATAGTGAAACTTGTTATACATAGTAGATACAAAAAGATAATAACGATAGTGAAATGTGTTATACATAGTAGATACAAAAAGATAATGATAGTGAAACTTGTTATACATAGTAGATACAAAAAGATAATAATGATAGTGAAACTTGTTATACATAGTAGATACAAAAAGATAATAATGATAGTGAAACTTGTTATACATAGTAGATACAAAAAGATAATAACGATAGTGAAACTTGTTATACATAGTAGATACAAAAAGATAATAATGAAAGTAAAACTTGTTATACATAGTAAATACAAAAAGATAATAACGATAGTGAAACTTGTTATACATAGTAGATACAAAAAGATAATAATGAAAGTAAAACTTGTTATACATAGTAAATACAAAAAGATAATAATGATAGTGAAACTTGTAATACATAGTAAATACAAAAAGATAATAACGATAGTGAAACTTGTTATACATAGTAGATACAAAAATATAATAACGATAGTGAAACTTGTTATACATAGTAGATACAAAAAGATAATAACGATAGTGAAACTTGTTATACATAGTAGATACAAAAAGATAATAACGATAGTGAAACTTGTTATACATAGTAGATACAGACAATAATGATAGTGAAACTTGTTATACATGGTAGATACAGTATGCACAATATAGACAATGAGCATGGTTAAAACACAGTATTGCAAGGCTTTTACCAAGTAGCAATACGTACAATATGCAAGTGCGTATTGGAGGAAAACAATAACAGTGAACACCAGATACATAAGGGAATAAAGTCTTACATTGGAGTGAGGCTTCAGGGGTGAGCATGGCAGTGTACAGGTATGATTTAAGGTTTTCAAAAGTGGAAGTACAGTTTTGTAATCTGACATCAGGAGGCAGAGTGTTCCATGTTTTAATGATTTCATTAGGGAAAAGAGATTCACCAGAGCTGTTTTTACATGGGATTATATTAATCAGAGCTTTATTACTGGATCATGTCTATTTGAGTTGTAAAAGTTTAGAAGACCCATCAGGGCAGAGTTTTTTTCAGGATAGTATAGTATTTGGTGGGCATTTGTGTTGGTGGTAGCATAATATATTAGAAAATTTGAGCCAATGTAATGAATATAAGGATTGGCAGTGGTGGGAGCATGATTTGGCATTGGTTGTGAACCTGGCGATTTTGTTGTAGCAAGTGGAAAGTTTGTTTAAGTCAGTTTTGTTTAGGTTTGTTAGAACTGGGGATGCATAAAGTAATGTGGATAGGAGAAGGGTTCTGGCTGTATCAGTTCTAGACTTGGAGGTAAGGTACCTTTTACAGTGATACAGGATCCATAGCTTTTTATGGACTTTGGAGATAGTTATGGAGATGTGTTTGTTGTATCTTAGTTGTGTGTCATTTGTAAGTCCTAGTAGTTTGCCCTCTGGAGTGATGAGGGTCTTGTTGGCTGAGAGTGTGGAGAAGGTGGGGTTGTTTGTCTTTGCTTGGTGGAACAGCAGGAGTTGTATTTTCTTGGGGTTTAATATCAGTTGTGTCTTACTTAGCCAGTCTTCTATCTCTGCAAAGGATTCTTGGGATTTTGCTGGAGAAGTTGGATGCTAGAAGCAGAGCAGATCAGGGTTTTGTTATCTGCATATTGGATGATATCAGCTTTAGTGGTTGCTAAGTGGAGTTGGTTTGTAAATAGTTAAAACGAAGGGGGCTAAGAAGAGAGCCTTGTGGGACACCTAGTGTGACAGGAAGTGGGGGGATAGGGAGTTGAGCCATTTGACAGACTGTTGGCAGTTGTCTAGGTAACTTTTGAACCAAAGTAGAGTGGGGTTGTTGATGTTGAGGTCAGAGAGGCAGGTTAGGAGTTTGTTGTGAGAAACTGTATTGAATGCTTTGGATAAGTCTAAAAAGGTAGAGAAGACTAGGTTGCTTTGGTTCCTGAGTGAGTTAATAGTGTTGGTGAAGTTGATTAGGGTGGTGGTGGTACTGTGGGATGGGCGAAATCCATTTTGAGATTTGGAAAGTAGATTATTAGAGGGAAGGGGGGTAAGGAGTTGATGATGGTCACATTTTTCTAAGATCTTTGATAGGGGGTCGCAATTAGTTACAGACGCTAGTAGAGGAGCCACCCTTGTGAAGGTGAATTATGAATTAGGTCTTCCACAAGAAAGAGACAGTATTTTCAATAATGGATCTATTTATTAGTAGTGAAATGGGGTAAGCAATAGCTTTGGATGTGAGTTGAAGGCATGTGGCGGGAAGATTGTCAGTGGTGAGGGTGGTTGGTTTGAGTTTAGTTAAGTATTTTTGGAAAATATATGTTGGGACTGGCCAGAGAGAGAAGGGGGTAGTGTTGTTTTGGGCCTTGTGGTAGGTTGGTAGTGCTTGTATTGTTTATGAGTTTAAGAATAGAGGAGGTAAAATATCCGTTGACGTTAGTGGCTATGTCTAGGTTTGTGCCTTCTATATTGGGGGGGTGTTCTGAGCTGAAGGATGTTGTTCATTGCAGCCCAAAATTTTTGAGGGTTAGAATTGTGTTTACTTTGTAGGGAAATGTGGTGATTTTGCTTGTCAATCTGAATTTTTTTTGTCTTGTTTTGAAGTTCAAGAAAGGTTTGCCTAGTTGTGGGTGCCTTGTTTTGTTGCCAGATTTTAGAGGCTTTAGCCCTGTCTTTGAGTAAGGCTCTTGTGTTTTTTTTTGTAGCCAGTGGGCTGGGTTACTGCGTATCCTAATTGTTTTAGTTGGAACTAGGTGGTCAAGGATGTTTAAAAATGTAGAGTTAAAGTATTTGACTGCCTTGTTAAGTGGGAGGCTTTTAATGGGAGACCAGTTTCAGGAATTTAGAGCTTCTAAGAAGTCAGCTGTTTGAAGTTTTTGCAGAAATGGGTTTGTAGTATGGAGGGGCGGTAATTAGATTTAAGTTTGTGTCTAAGGATAAATGTGAGGTTGTGGTCACTGAGAGAGTCGGACAGTGTACCGCACTGATGGGCAGCATTGGGTTGGTTTGTGAGGAGCCAGTCTAATATGGATTCTCTTTTGGTAGACTTATTGATGCGGGTAGGTGTATGAATGACTTGGGTGAAGTTGTTAAGGTTAATATGACTGGTGGGTGTTGGAGAATGGATAGTGTTCCAGTCCATGTTCACATCACCTAGGACTATAATTTCATGGGAAAGGGAGTGGGATGCCCAATGCAGTATGGATTCTAGGGTGGTAAAGTTATCGCCTGGTGGTATGTAAACACCAAGTAAGCTTAGATACTTGTGCTGGCTTAGGTTTAGTTTAGTGAATATGGTTGCTACATTTTTGAGGTCTGCAGATTCATTTTGTAGGAGATGAATTTTTTAAACTAGTTTTGCAGAGCAGGGCAACGCTACTATCTCTCTTGTCAACTCTGTTAGCCCTCAGAATGTTGTACCCAGGTGGGGTTATGTAGTTATCCTTGATATGTGGTTTAAGCCACATCTCAGTAATGAGCATTAGATCAGGGTTATAAACGGAAATAGCAGAGTGGAGGTCTTCTATTTTGATAATAATATTGCGAATATTCAAGTTGAGTATTAGTAAGTCGGTGGTTTTATGTTTAAGTGGGGGATGGGAATTGCAGGTGTTAATTGGAATTGTTACTGGGCCATGACTGGGGTGGATATAACCTCCTAGTAGTAGCTGGGTTACTATGGTGGTGGTTGTTTTGATGTATAGTATTGTTAGTATTGTTAGGGTGTGGAATTTGAGACTTGGTTGTTTTCTGGATGTGGTGTCAAGGTAAATAGTTGAGCTGAAATGGATGAGGGATTGTCTATAAATGAATGGGGATGGGAGTATGTAACTGGAGAGACAGGAGGGTAGGTGGTGGTAAGGGGTAGAGTGGGGGATCTTAGGTTGTTGTTATGGGTGAGTGTGAGGTGATAAGATGTACTGATGAAGGCTATAGAGAGACATAAGTAGAGTGAATAGTAATAAGTCAGTATAGTGTTGTTGGGGCTGAGACATGATTGGAATTGTCTTGTTCTAAAAGGGTGGTTGGGTTATATAGAAAGATGTGGGTTGAGTGGGTAGGGAGGTAGAGTAGAATGGAAGATAGAATAAGGTTAGTGGGAGGTGCTAGAGGTAAGAGTGAATAGTAGAAAGGCGGGTGTTTGGGAAAGTATGTTATGGTAGGATACAGGGTGTGTAATAGGGTGTGGAATTTGGCAGTGAGTTTGGATTGGATGTTGGGTGTGATACAGGGGTCAGGTGATTAGGAGTATGGATAAATGTACGAGTAGTGGGGGTGGGTGGGGAATAGGGGCAGGGTAGGGGAGCAGAGTGACCCAGAGTGTAGCAAGGGCGAACGGAGTGGGACTGAACCCACCATGACCATGCGGAGCTAAAAAAACAACAGACCTGAGGATAGAGTCAGTACGGTGAGTAGGCTAAGTCTGTAACCAGCTCAAGGTGAGGGAATTAGGTTGATGTTGTACAGTTGCTATGAGTCCTGAAATATATAGTTTAAGTAGTGTTGCTTTTTGTATTGTTCACCAATTAAAGAGTGGTCTGGGATGAGGAAGGATAGGTAGTAAGCAGAAAGTGTAGAATAGTTAACTCCATGTCATTGGTATCGGCTGTAAGATTATGATACCTGGATGTCTGCTGCCATCTACTGGTGACTTAAAAGTTTTACAGGCAGACACTGAGACATAGAATTGGGATAATAAGCAGGAATCAAGGGCCTCTCTTACGAGTGTGCACTCTCATTTCTATCTTACATTACAAACTATAGCAATTAACAGTTCTATCAGATTTCGGCTGCTAGGGCTATGAATTATGAAAAAGCACATACGCAGACCCCTAATAAGATGATCCCAGTCCAATGAGGACTTTTGCTGGAGGTGTAAAAAACCTGTGCAGGTGAAGGAGCCTTGTTGTTTGGTCATCAAATATAACTCCCCCTACTATCACTAGGGAACAGGTCCTTAATACTCTCTCTAAGACCAAGAACACTGCATCAATGGGCCCAGACAAGATCCCAGGATGCTTTCTAAATAGCATGAAACATGACCTATCAGGGCCTCTGGAATTACTATTTAACTGTAGCTTCCAAACAGACTTTGTGCCTCATAAATGGAGAAAGGCTACAGTCATCCCTCTGCACAAAGGTGGGCCATCTACAGACCCTGGAAACTACAGACTCATAAGTCTCACAGTCTTATTTGTAAAGCCATTGAAAGAATTATCATGGATATGATAAATAACGATATAGTAAACCTCCAGACACTGGACTCAACCCAGTTTGGTTTCATCAAGGGCAGATCATGCCTCCTCAACCCGGTGGACTTCTTTGAGAAGGTCACTGAAGCAATGGATGAGAGCAAAATCATTCACACTGCCTACCTTGACATGGCCAAAGCATTTGACACAATACCCCACTTGGGCATTGTTGACAAACTCAAGAGGTTAGATACAAACCAGTATGTCACCCGGTGGATAGTCAACTGGCTCACAAACAGGACCCAGAAAGTTAGAATTGGGAGTCCACCTCTACAAAAAGGCCAGTCATAAGTGGAGTACCTCAGGGATCAGTCCTTGGACTGCTCCTTTTTAGCATTTACTTCTCAGAAGTCAAGGCCAATGTCAGTGGTCTGTGGCTGACTAAATTAGTAGATGATCACAAATTAGGAGTTGTCATTGAGTCTTATACTGACATTAATGTTCTCCAGTAGGGGCTGACACAGACAAACAACTGGTGCCAGAGCCATGGACTAAAACTAAATGTCAAGAAATGCATTATAGTATCCTTTGGGAAGTCATCCATCCCTGGTAACTATCATATTGACAACACACCTCCTTAGAGTTGACCCAGTAGTCAGGGACTTAGGGACACACAAAGATCATAATCTAGTCTTTGATCATCACATGTTTATAGGGGTTAGGAGATCATTCTATGTTGAGCAACTTACAAACAAAGGTATGCCATCTAAGTCCAAGAAAGTCATTGTTCTACTGTATTTGGCATTCATCAGACCTGTCATTGAGTATAATGCCCCCTTTGGTATATACCTAACCATGCATATCCAACAACTGGAACATCCACAGAGGTTCCTCACTAAAAGAATATAGGGCATAAGTAATTTGTCCTATGCTGACCGCTTCAAGGCCCTATCCCTTTATTCTGTCTCCTACAGGCTTTTGAGGGGAGATCTATGCCTGGCATACAGGGCATTGTCAGACCCCACTCTGATGGACCTCCAGCATATCTACAAAACAAACAGCACCAGAATTACCCATTCTAAAGACTTAAACCTTCCCTGTGATATAAATAGGACCTGCTGGAGAGATAGATATGCATACCAGAGATTACCCCGGCTATGGAACAGGCTCCCCATCCATGTGAAGCAGAGTTCCTCCCTAGCCCAATTCAAGTGCATCTTGGACAATTGGATGGGAAACCAGAAATTCATCCCTGGTTTGGCACCTATTTCTCTAATGCAAACAGGTAACATGTAAATTGTTCATCTCCCAGGCCCATGCTTACACTTACCAAGGGTGTCAGAAGTTGTCAGAGATTTGGAAGGCATGGCAAGACTTAAAGAAGCCTAGTAAACACCTATGAACCTATGAACCTATAAGTTATTCCAACAAATGATGCACAGCCCAAGAAGATGTGTTTAATACTTTGTATTGTGAGAATTCCTACACAGTTTACTGTGGAATATAACATGGAAAAGAGAGAGTAAAGAAAACAGCTGCTCAGTTTTGTTTGCTGCTTATAATCAAGTACTAGTCAATATATTATTACCAAAAAAAAAAAAAACAGAATTAGTCTTTGTCCTGCCCCACTCCGTAACCAGGGCAAAAATCCAGAGTCAGGTTGCTGATTTTCCTAACTCATTTTTTAATAAATTATCCAGCCTACTCAGTGTTTGCAATGGGGGGGGGGGGGCAAACAATCTGGACAGATTTTAAATAATGCTATTATAAACTTAGAACATTGCTAGAATAAGAAGATTTGCATTAGCATGCATTTTCTGAAGTATATGAAATCTAAAACTCATATGTATGTCATTATTTAGTGACTTCAATCCTCAGTGATTTGCTAGAAAACCACATAGTTTGTGAATATTTTGTGAGGAAAAGACCAACAATATGAGGCAAAAATCTGGACAGTTGAGAGGTATGTGTTTGCCTGATAGACACAAGGTTCAGGGTTTGATTCTAACTTTGGGATATTGGCTAGGCTTAAAATGGCCCTGATATATTTTAAAGAGGATACTGTCTCCATATTGAACAAGAAGTCCTTATAATGACATGATAGCCAGTTGTGTGAACATTCCAAAAATACCAGCACCTGACAATATTCTTCAGCCTTGCCCATCGTCTTGTTCACTCAGTCATCACTTACCTGCTGATTAACGTTACAACAATGGATGAATTAGCAGGTTGTTTAGTCCTAGTACTGCACAAAAGTATAATTTAAAGATAGTTCTGCACAGTTTCATTTCAACAAACATCAGATGTCTTCTTTTGCTGTGCTATAACTTTACTATAAGCAATTGCCTTTGCTCAGTAAATTAAAAAAAAATAATTCATACACCATGCACAGGACACTGAGGTCTGTTCTTTAAACGTGCATTTAAAAGACTTCTTTTGTTCTTAAAATAAAAAAAAAAAACAAAAAAGCTATACATTTGATTGTTTTAATAAATGTTGCAGAACACAACCTCTAGCTTTCTGAAGCTCGTGTGAAGCCAGATCTCCTTCTCCCAATTACCTCTTGTCAGTCACTTCCCCACCCACGTGGAAATGTTTACTGCTAATGAACTCCTGGCCATAGTTTCTGAGGCACTGAACTCCGTTACGGTTGTCAGACACTGACAAACTGCACTAAAGTTCAAGAAATTCAGGCTGAAGAAT
Organism: Protopterus annectens; assembly: GCF_019279795.1. NCBI lineage: Eukaryota > Metazoa > Chordata > Ceratodontiformes > Protopteridae > Protopterus > Protopterus annectens. The sequence goes on along the minus strand of NC_056733.1, from coordinate 968,501,703 downwards.
ATAAATACAGAAGCAGGGATGCTAGTTGCTTGCTGGTTACCTAAGGAGTGCTCCAAGAAATGTTTGTATTCTAGTGTCACGATTGCAAAATAAAACTAGAAATAACGCAGAACTTTAAGAGATTCTCAGTGACTTTGACAACCACTGAAGAAGTCTGCTAGACATTATTTCACCAGCAACTTATAGTGAGTATTAAAATAATGCATTGTTAGTATCAACAGTGAAAATATTGTGAAAAATATGTTAGAAATGTTATACATTTCAACAATGCACGTGTGTGTGTGTCTGTGTGTGTGCCTGTGTGTGCCTGTGTGTATGCGTGTGTGCATGCGTGTGTGCATGTGTGTGTGTGTGTGTGTGTGTGTATGTGTGTGTGTGTGTGTGTGTGTGTGTGTGTGTGTCTGTGTGTTAGAGAGAGAGAAATGGGGAGAGATCAGAAAAAGACAGAGAAACAGAGACACACACACACACACACACACACACACACGCACACATACAGTGATAGAGAATATATGCTAAAAGCCTGCTCAATTTGAGCGTCTTTTCATTTAACAATGTATTCATGCATGGCCCAGAATTGCTACTTCTGCTGTTTTCCTTTTACTTCATTGCTAGAAAAGCAAGTTTGCTGTTCATTTATACATTGATAAATCACATAACAAACTTTAAAGCGCATGCATGAGTAACTGAAGGCAAAACAAGTTTTCTAAGATAAACCAAAGTACAGTACTCACTTGTTGTAACATATGTTCACATGTGGGCAGTAATCACACATGGAAATGTATAACTACATATGGAACCACACACAACATAAACAGAAATGTATGCACAGGTGTACACACACAGACACACACACACATACAAACACACTTGTGTATCTACATTCACACCTACAAAGCATAGACGTGCATATGTAAATACAATCTTGCATGCGGATATATGGAGATGCACACAGAACAGCATCTGCTAACCTGATGTTTTTTTTAATGATGTATATGTGCTATCCTGCAGATATTTATTTATTTTGTTTGTTTAGCGGGGCAGTACACTGATCCTCCTGCAGATATTTATTTTGTTTGTTTACCGGGGTAATACACTGATCCTCCTGCAGATATTTATTTATTTTGTTTGTTTACCGGGGTAGTACATTGATCCTCCTGCAGATATTTATTTATTTTGTTTGTTTACCAGGGTAGTACACTGATCCTCCTGCAGATATTTATTTATTTATTTTGTTTGTTTAGCGGGGTAGTACACTGATCCTCCTGCAGATATTTATTTATTTTGTTTGTTTACCGGGGTAGTACACTGATCCTCCTGCAGATATTTATTTATTTTGTTTGTTTACCGGGGTAGTACACTGATCCTCCTGCAGATATTTATTTTGTTTGTTTACCGGGGTAGTACACTGATCCTCCTGCAGATATTTATTTATTTATTTTGTTTGTTTAGCGGGGTAGTACACTGATCCTCCTGCAGATATTTATTTATTTTGTTTGTTTAGCGGGGTAGTACACTGATCCTCCTGCAGATATTTATTTATTTTGTTTGTTTAGTGGGGTAGTACACTGATCCTCCTGCAGATATTTATTTATTTTGTTTGTTTACCGGGGTAGTACACTGATCCTCCTGCAGATATTTATTTATTTTGTTTGTTTACCGGGGTAGTACACTGATCCTCCTGCAGATATTTATTTATTTTGTTTGTTTAGCGGGGTAGTACACTGATCCTCCTGCAGATATTTATTTATTTTGTTTGTTTAGCGGGGTAGTACACTGATCCTCCTGCAGATATTTATTTATTTTGTTTGTTTAGCGGGGTAGTACACTGATCCTCCTGCAGATATTTATTTATTTATTTTGTTTGTTTAGCGGGGTAGTACACTGATCCTCCTGCAGATATTTATTTATTTATTTGTTTAGCGGGGTAGTACACTGATCCTCCTGCAGATATTTATTTATTTATTTGTTTAGCGGGGTAGTACACTGATCCTCCTGCAGATATTTATTTATTTTGTTTGTTTACCGGGGTAGTACACTGATCCTCCTGCAGATATTTATTTATTTTGTTTGTTTACCGGGGTAGTACACTGATCCTCTTGCAGATATTTATTTATTTATTTTGTTTGTTTAGCGGGGTAGTACACTGATCCTCCTGCAGATATTTATTTATTTTGTTTGTTTACCGGGGTAGTACACTGATCCTCCTGCAGATATTTATTTATTTTGTTTGTTTACCGGGGTAGTACACTGATCCTCCTGCAGATATTTATTTATTTTGTTTGTTTAGCGGGGTAGTACACTGATCCTCCTGCAGATATTTATTTATTTTGTTTGTTTAGCGGGGTAGTACACTGATCCTCCTGCAGATATTTATTTATTTTGTTTGTTTACCGGGGTAGTACACTGATCCTCCTGCAGATATTTATTTATTTTGTTTGTTTACCGGGGTAGTACACTGATCCTCCTGCAGATATTTATTTATTTTGTTTGTTTACCGGGTAGTACACTGATCCTCCTGCAGATATTTATTTATTTTGTTTGTTTAGCGGGGTAGTACACTGATCCTCCTGCAGATATTTATTTATTTTGTTTGTTTAGCGGGGTAGTACACTGATCCTCCTGCAGATATTTATTTATTTTGTTTGTTTAGCGGGGTAGTACACTGATCCTCCTGCAGATATTTATTTATTTTGTTTGTTTAGCGGGGTAGTACACTGATCCTCCTGCAGATATTTATTTATTTATTTGTTTAGCGGGGTAGTACACTGATCCTCCTGCAGATATTTATTTATTTATTTGTTTAGCGGGGTAGTACACTGATCCTCCTGCAGATATTTATTTATTTTGTTTGTTTAGCGGGGTAGTACACTGATCCTCCTGCAGATATTTATTTATTTTGTTTGTTTACCGGGGTAGTACACTGATCCTCCTGCAGATATTTATTTATTTTGTTTGTTTACCGGGGTAGTACACTGATCCTCCTGCAGATATTTATTTATTTTGTTTGTTTAGCGGGGTAGTACACTGATCCTACTGCAGATATTTATTTATTTTGTTTGTTTACCGGGGTAGTACACTGATCCTCCTGCAGATATTTATTTATTTATTTGTTTAGCGGGGTAGTACACTGATCCTCCTGCAGATATTTATTTATTTATTTATTTAGCGGGGTAGTACACTGATCCTAATAGGCCGTTTGCATGCTCTACCTGGATGTACATGACCTGGTAAACAGAATCTTATGGAAAAATCAGCAAACATCCAGCCTTGCAAACATTAGGAGCTTTATTCATGTGGCAATGTCTCTCTTCATGTTTTTATATGCATTCTAAACCTGAAAATTACTCATATAATCTCAAACTACAGCTACAGTGTATTGCATAACAAACTAATTCATGTGTATGATGTACAAAGTTATGTATTATTATTATTGCTGTAAGTCATAGCTTTCACTTTTCTATCATTTACATTAAAAGTAAAATGTGTATTTTCATTGCTATTTATTGTGTGTGTTTAATGGCCTTTTGTATAAGAATAAAAAGGTGAGGCATTCTGTTCAGAGTATTTCAGAATATAAAACCAAATGTGCTGCAGTTGCAAATACATGTATTTATTTATTTACATTTGTTTACCGGGAAATTCCGACTGGATGCAGGTCCTTTTTCAGCAGATGCCCAGGGAGAAAAGCTCCACATCATGTACATGATAAGTAGAGATACAAAGTTGCAGCAATAGTAACAGCGTTACAGGTTGTTGGCTTTAATATAATAACCAGATATGGATTATCAACAGCATATACAGTAAATGTTGCAAGTTAAGATAGTTTCTTGTTGTTTAGAATATTAGTAACAAGAGCATGTAGGCACACACAGACACACACACACATACACGCACACACACTCACACACACACATGCACACGCACGCACACACACACACACACACACGCACGCACACACACACACACACACACACACACACACACACACACACACACACACACACACACACATATATATGTTCATACACATGCACAAAAAATATACAAGCACACACAAACACGTGAGAAATTGTTTTCTTTAATAACATCAGTAAACTTGTAATCTTAAAAATTGCTGCACTTTCCATCCATTTACAGTTAAGGCATACAAGGCATTGTCAGACCCCACTCTGATGGACCTCCTGCATATCCACAAACAGCACCAGAATTATTCATTCTAAAGACTTAACCTGTAAATTGTTCATCTCTCAGGCCCCTGCTTGTAAATGGTTAATCTCCCAGGCCCCTGCTTACACTTATCAAGGGTATCAGAACTTGTCAGAGATTTGGGATGCATGATTAGGCTTAAAAAGGCCCTTGTTGTTGTTAGCCTGGTAAATACCTATGAACCTATAAGTGATGAAGTGATGGTCACTTTAGAATGCAGGCACTGCTGCCAGCTACCAGCTGTTTCATTTACAAGCTGTAGCAGCCATTTTGCTTTTAGAAGAATCATAGGCCTGGCTCATAATAGAGCTGTAATACTGAGGTAACCAATAAACTGTTGAATTCTGAATGGAGGATTAGAGTTGCCAATCTAAAGTTCAGTCTGTGTTAGGCGTTACTGAAGGGTGTTGTGTAGAACTGACGGCCAGGCTGAGTTGTTTAAGTTATAACTGTTTCCCGAGCAGAGAATTGTGACTGCTATTATCGTTCGAGAGGCCTAAGGCTTTTATGAGGCTTCCACTTTTAGATTCTATCAGTTTAAGCTATTCTACAATAGAGCAAAGTGGCAGAAAAATTCTCATTTTTTGTTATCAGTTTATAAGTTCATTTTACAGTCTGTGTTGTTTTAGTTATGTTCTTTGTAGTTTTCTGTTTTAAATTACAGTTGCATCTATTTTGTCTGTTTTAAATCTTCATTTAATTAGTGTTTTAAGCTTTTTAGCTTTTTAAGCGTGTATTCAGTAATGCTAGTAAATAGCTGGATTTTGTTTTTTACCATTAAGTGGTTTAACTCTCTCTTTTTTGGGGGGTGGGGTGGGGGTTGCGGTACGATTGAGAGCCAGGCTGAGTTACATGACTTGTGACTGCTTCCTGGGCTGAGATGTGACTTCTATTGTCTTTTGAGAGCCACAAGAACCATTATCAGCCCCACATGTTTAGTTTCTGCCACATCAAGCTATTCTGCAACCGACCTATATGGCGGAAAAAAAAATTCCTCCTGTCACCCTGCTCTTGTGTTCATAAACTTAGTGGCACTGTTGCTGTGTGCCCCTTATATTTATAACTCCATGGCTCTGTTGTTGTGTGCCCCTTATAATTCAGTGGCTCTGTTGTTGTGTGCCCCTTATATTTATTGGACCATGAAATTCCCTCCCTCCCCTCTGTCATTGGGTGTTGTCATTAAGTAATCATTTTGTGAAGTCACTTCCCTTAAGCTACTTAAATACTTTTAGCCTCCTTGTAAATACTGAGTACCCACCAAGTCAACTTGCTGTTTTTTACTTAGTGGCTCTTGAGATGTCTGCCCTTAATAAAATTCGGTCACTGGAAGCAGCCCCAGACTCATGTCATCTGCTCACACTACTGAGTACTACACATTTAAACTGGCAAGTTCCTCCCCTTAGACAAATATAGCATATGTTATCATCTTGCTAATATACCCCCACCTCCTTATTGCTCAGCCCAGTACCGAGAAGTATAAATCTTTGGTTTCCATTTCATTGCAAAAGGATTACCATTCACAGGAGTCACTTTCATATATGTAGTGGATTCTACTATATCTCATTTATACTTGGTTGACCAGGTTAGTGGCCTCTTTTTAGGAGAGACCTGAGTTGGTATTTCTACTTGTGGGGGAAATTTGGCCAGGGCATCAGGGAATTTCCTCCACACTTTTTAATAGGTGCCATGGGATCTTTTACATTTGCCTGAACTACCACCAAAGGAAACTGAACCTCAGTGTTACATCTAATTTGAATGAGAACACATTCAGGAGTGCAGCACCCCCACCATAATCCAGTCACTGGGAGTGAGAATAGAACCCACAGACGTCTGATCATCTAGCACCATAAGTAATAATACTACCTGCTGCACCATTGATACTGCATAGTTATGCACACCATCAGTTGCATTTACTTTACTTGTCTAAACACCTAAGCACTGGACAAGATAGGGGTCAGCCTGCTAGTTTCATCTCTCTCGCTAGCCCTTTAGCATCGCTAAGACAGTGTACTAACAATCTTATGCTCAGAGATGCTGATATTCTCAATATTAGTATATCTATCTGTGTAATTAATTTGGAGGCTTTCCTCTCACTTAAGAATGCCCTGTGAGATTCATGTACCTCCACCACAATCCTTCACTAATCATACCAAAATATCTTATACTGAGGTAATAAAAAAATTCCTCCTCAAAACTCCTAGATATAAGAAGATTAAGCCACAGCAAAAGTCTGGCCACTCATTTGCATCACACATACCTACGATAAAAACTCACTCTCTCTGAGTAAAACCACTCCAGATCTATAACTCAGAACCACAGCAGGAGCAGAACTGTTTGGGTATAAGTGACTGTCTTGTCAAGCACACTGAATCATCAGTCACAAGGCTGGATAAGAAGTTTATAGTACGTTGTTTTACAGTAGTCAGGGTTTATGTAGGACCCTAACACCTGATAAATATGATTGCAACATGGTAGCAGTACATGACTTGAGATGTAAAACCCTAAGTGGTATCCACTGAGACATGCCACAATTTTCCATGCATGCTAAAAATAGAAGGTAAGATACTGGTCCTGAGTAGCCTTCCCTCACTTCAAATGATGCATATATCAATAACTGGTTTCAGTAATTAGTTAATTAGCTTATGTCATTCCAGGGGGATCCAATATGTATAACAGCATGGGATGGGATGCTAAACAGTCCAGCTTGCTTCACTAGGGATGGCCTGCACCTCTCATACTAAGGCTTCTGCATTCTGGCATGTGACATTGCTGCCTACAGTGCCCTTTTAGGCAGAGTCCAGTCAAGGGACATTCCAGCATAACTGACTCATCAGTCCTGAAACTGGATCTCATTAGTGTGGCCCTCCATAACCCCAGAAGTCAAAAGAATTTATTCCTTCATCTTGAATCACTGATGCATTTGGAGACCATCCATGAATGTGTAGTTACTAAGACTTGGTTTAAATTTAGTGGCAGCTTTTCATGTCATCAGAACCAATGGCAAGTGTGGTATAGTTTATCGTATTTGTCAAGGAGCATATTGCCACCAGGCAGGTCCCTAAGGACCCACAAACTGAACTCATTGACCTATAAATGACTCTAGATGGGATTAATTGACAATTAGAAGCTTGTTACAGAATTTGTACCCAGACAACCACATAAGATTCTTCACTGTTGTAAATGATTTTCCTTTTAGCAAAAACTCCTTAAGTAAACTGGAGGACTTATACCTCAAATATATGATATAGTGAAAGAGTCCTAGATATTATAAGGAAAAACTCCTTTGAAAAATTAGTAAACAAACTTACTAATAACAGGACATTTTGACCTAATTTTTAACAAGTATGGCCACCTCTTGCACCACTCTTCTGGTATCTCCATCCCAAGTGAAGTCCGGCCACAAACTAGTGACTATCTCATATCAAACAATTAGAAAGAAAGCTTCAAAATGAAAAAAAAAACCTGAATTCCCAGAACTAGCAAGAGAATGGCTTGAAGCTCCATCCTTTTATTCTGTGCCTTATGGACTTTTAGAAGAGATTGTGGTTTCACTTTCTGTGCCATTACAGACATAGTTGACCTGGGCCTTCAGTTTCTTCGTATGTATTTTGGCTACATCAACACTAGAACCAGGGATATGATAGAGGAATGGGTTTATATCACAGTACCTCCTGAATCTCTGGAATAAATTTCTCTTGCACCGTAAGTGGTGCAATTTACTGTCTTCTTTTAAATGTAACATAAATGAATTGATGGGTTTTCACAAGCTTGGGATTGAGTGGTTTGGCCCTCCTGGGGAAGGGAGCATGACCTGAAGGAGGGTACTGGTAAGGTGCAGATGGTCATAAGACTCAGTAACTTTGGAATATCTGTGAATCTGTGTGATACTTGCATAGTCTCATGTCCACTACACTGGATAGTGGGCTGTCAGAATTATAATCTGTTTTCCCTTTTCAGGTGGCATTTTAAACTTAGAGTGTTCTGTAGTACGACACTCTTTGTCCATGCAATGAAAAAAAATGACAGAGAGAGAGAGAGAGAGAGAGAGAGAGAGGTATACCTTTCATTTTTTAACAACAGCTCCACCATACAATGCAGTTTACCTTATCTCAGACTTACTTCTTCTCCCTATAATATCACTTGTGCACTTTATTGTCCAGGAACCATTCAGTAATATTATTTTTTTTTATTTTCCTGCTATAGTCACATATCATGAAGGTCCTGCCCCTTTTCTATTCATATCATGTTTTTTTTTTAAGTTACTACCTAGAGCTTTACATCCAGATAGTTACGTTATGAGCTCCGTAAAGTACGATAATGCACACCTTCTGCTAAAGTGAAACTACTTTTCAAAGTGTCACTTGTGGAAGAAATCATATAGGGAAAGCATAAATCGGTTGTACTGCAGTATTGCACAAAAATCTAGTTAGTACCCTTGTTTTTGGCTAGTAAAGTGTTGTTGCTAGCATTATAACTGTGAAAAATTAAGGGCAATATGGAACGCTATGGTTTCTGGGTGCAAGACAGAAAAAAAGAATTGCATACCAATATCAGTCTGGTTTATAGGCTCATACTAGTCTAACTCCCTTTAGGGGCCCTTTTAAGGTGAGCCAGTAATCCAGTGTTAGGATCAAACCTTGAACCTTATACCTATCAGGTGAAGAGTATAACCATAATGTCAAGCCTGCCATGAGTTACAAAATGATATGAACCGTGTATAGTGATGGTCAGGAATTGATACGTCTCAGAAGAGCACGCTATTGTGAAAGCACAGTGGTATCCCCTACCACAGGGAAATGGCAGTTTGGAAATGCTTACTGCAGGACATTCAAAACTAAATATACTTACAGAACTGCATTTAGAGTGTAAATGCATTTATGTTTAAAAGGGCATACAATAACATGATGTAGTGAATGTAATCTGCAACGCTAGGATGTCATAACTTAATCTGGTAACATTGCTGCTATTTATCCAGCACTAATATTTAACAAACTATGCTTTACTAACTCATACTCAAATAATTTTATGTTATCCAATTGCCACAGAACAGAAGTAATACTTTAGCTTGCCCTTTTGCAATGGTGGCTACCTTATTGTTAGGTTCTGTCAGCAGATGGTGACAATGTGTGATATCCCATCTGATTAATATACTACCTTTTCCTGGCAGAAATACATACAGTACAAATATTTGACTCACACACAGAATATTTTAGCATTTACTCATGTGGGTTGGGCTAGCCGTGGTGGTGCAGCGGTAACGTTGTTGCCTCAGAGCAAGAGGTTCTCCCATTCGATTCTTGTCTGGAGCACCTTCTGTGTGGAGTCTGCATGTTCTCCCTGCGATTGAGTGGCGTTCAAAAGACATGCGTGAATGGGCATGCCGTCATTGAAGGTTGGGCATCAGGCTGGCACCTCAGCACCGTAAAACTCTACTGCTAATCATTAATGGACCAGAGTTCCGCTGTGGTGACCCCTAACCGGGAAAAGCCGGAAGAAGACTCATGTCTGTTGGGATTGAAACTTTCAGATGCAGTATTAATATAATATATATTACAGCTATCAAGAAATGCAAAAGCCTTGAATGTTTATGCTTTTGAACACCAGTGCAGCCTGTCTGTAACATGTGATTCCAGGCAGAGAAAACAATGTAGCATCAGGCAATCCGGACCACAGAGACGTGGAAGCAAGAAAAGAAATGGCTTTTGCAATAATAGTGAAAAATGCTATTTTTTCATTGTTGTTTGAAAAATAAGTTGTGGGACTGAGGTCAGAAAGGCTACCACAAGGTGTAAGTGGTGTAGTGACCATTTGAATGTCTGGAGCCATTAGAGTGAGTCCTGAAACACAGCGACTGAAAGGCCAAAAAACAGACTTGCATCTTGGGATGTTCCCTTTGCTCCAACATATGGTAATCTTGGAGTTGCTATATACATAAGTTAGGGGGTGTGGGGGCTTTATACCCACACTGGATTATAGGAAAAGAGCAGAGTCTTCATGATTCACTCGTGTCCTTGTTTTTTAGGTTGTTCTTTTTCATCTTCTCAGGACTCAGCATTTCAGTACGGAACTGTTTGTTACATACCTCACAGTAACCAATTCAGTGACATCCCAACCACAGTGCCGTAACACGAAGAGATATAGCTCTGTGGCAGGTTGTCTTTGTAACCTATCATAAATGTTAATGATGCATTCCAGGGAAGTGGCCTATGTTAATTAGCCATGTGCTGTCCCACTGCAAATCCCTGAGATAAGGCATTTATACAGCCCAGTGATTCAGTGAATCACATGACTCTGTACGTTACATCAACCGCCCGTGTTAATTAGCATAACCAAAAGCTCATGTTGAACCAAAATGTGTTAGCAGTTAGTGCAGGGTAGTTTAGTGGACAGATATTGTCGGGGTGTTTGCATGTGTTTATGTGTGCAGCTGCATATATTCATAGATATTTCTAGCCTTTCTAAGCCTAGCCAAGTTTTCCCAAAAGAATAATGATGTCCTGCAGCCAAACTGGACATTGGTTGCCAGGTCTGGTGTAAATTTCCTATTCCCCTTCCACTGGACTAAGTTGTGGGTAACAGACATCCGTAGCTTCACATGGATGGGAAGCCTGTTCCTTAGGAAAGGCAGTCTCTTAGACACATATCTGTCTTTCCACCATGTTCTGTTTAAGACACAAACAAAATTCAGGTCTCTTGACCTTAATCCTGTTTGATCATGAATATGAAGGAGAGTCATAAGTGTGGGGTTTGCAGATACCTTGTAAGCCAGGCATAGATCACCCATCAGCAATCTATAGGAGAGTGACTAGAGGAACAGAGGTTTAAGGCACTCTACATAAGGCAGCTTTGCTACACCCTGTATTCTTTTTTTAAGGAACCTGTGAGGTCACTCTAGTTGCTGCATATGCCTGGCCAGGTATACAGGGAAAACTGTACTGCATGACTACTCTGATAATGCAGAGTTCAGTACGATAATGACCTCTTTGGATCTAGATGCCATGCCCATATGTATAAGTTGCGCAACATAAAAGGATTTCCTCATCAATGTGGCCACGTGGTGGATGAAAGTAAAGCTACTGTCTACATGCGTACCAAGATTCCTGACCACTGGGTTGACTCTTGGGGCATATTATAAATATAGTAATTACCCAGCATACTTGACTTCCCAAAGGGTACAATTATGAATTTTTTAGCACTGAGTTTAAGACCGTGCCTTTAATAAAATTTGTTAGTCAAAGGTAGGCCTTCTTGAAGAATGCCAGTGTCTGCAGGGGAGTCAATGATAACCCCCTGCTTATAATCATCTGCAAACATAGCCAGCCATAAACTTTCAGCATCTGCTTCCATTTCAGAGGAATAGATGCCAAAAAGGAGTGGCTCCAGTACTGAGCCCTAGGGACTACGCTAGTGACTGGCCTCTTGGTAGAAGTGGCCTCATCTGTTTCGGTCTCCTGGGTCCTAACAGTAAGACAGTTGTTTATTCAGCAAGTGATAAAAAGGTTTATACCTAATTTACTGAGCTTGTCTATAATGCTTGAGTAAGGTATTGTATCAAAAGCCATGGGCAGGCCGAGGTAAGCTGTGTGCACAGTCTTGCCGACATACATTGCTTTGGTGACCCTCTCAAAGAAGTCCACCAGATTTACTAGACATGGCCTTCCTTTAACATACCTGAACTGTGATGGGTCTAGAGTTTGCAGGTTACCTATATCCTCATTTATCATGTCCATGGATGATTTTTTTCGTGGCCATACATATGAGGCTGGTCAGACTTATAGGCCTGTAGTTACCAGGATTGGTGGTTGGACCTGCTTTGTTCAGGGGAATGATTGTAGCCATCTTCCATTCCTTGGACACAAAACCTGACTGTAGGGTCCAGTTTAAAAGTGATTGAAGTGGACCAGAGATGTCATGTTCCATGCTATTTAGTAAGCATCGAAGGATATTATCAGGGTCCATCAATGCAATGCTTTTGGGCTTGGAAAGTGCGGTTATGACCTGTTTCTTAGTAATGACCGGGGGCGATTATGCTATACAGTATTTCTTTAGGACTGTTGGAGGAGAGTGGGGGTGGATTTGAGCTGAACCTGTTTAGCTAAATGGTTGGGAGTGGCTCCTGTTTAATATCGGTAATGTCATTTACAATAAGTTCTTTGCATTCCTGCATATTTCCTTTGAAGTTACGGACATAACTGTAGAAAGATTTGTGGTTGGCCTTTGCCTGAGGAGCTATTTTTTTCTTCAAATTTAGCCTTTAAAGTGCTAATTAATCCTCTTAGCTACTGTTTAGATTGGGCATGGGGCTTTTAGTATGTTTTGCTTTGTTCCTCCTATGCTTGGCCAAGATTTGTTTTTCTTTTGTTGCATAACTGATTGATACTGTGATTCCACCAGGGTGGCTTGTCTTTTGAGTTTGTCTTATTCCTAATACGAGTGGGCACAACTCAGTCTATACAGGCATCAGTATGGCTGTACAGAGATTTTGTTAAATAGCTCAACATATGCTAAGTGCTTGCAATTTAGCTGAGGTGTCACTTAGTAGAGACAGGTTAGCCTTTGAATAGATCCTAAGGGTTTCTGGCTTCAGTGTGTCCCACGATTTAATTTTTATTTCAAGAAATATTACCTTATGGTCAGATCTTATGAGTATGGACATTCCATTGGGCAAAGAACATCGCTCCCCTTTGTTTGTGAGTACAAGGCTGAGAACGTTTGTACCCTGGAACAATTGGAGAATGGATCAATTGTTCCAGGATGTTGGCATTAATGAAGTTTAGGAATCACTAGCCTTGTGCATTAGAAGTGGTGTAGGATTCCCAATCTATAGAGAGGTAGTTGAGATGCCCCATGAATATTGTACTGGGTTGAATGGTAAAGGACTCTAGCACATTGAGATAGGTAGTATGGGTTGCTGGGACATGCAGGGAGACCTATACTTTGCAAGGAGATGGTATGAGACCCTGTTTATGATGAGTTCCAGTGGCTCATGCACTTTAACTAATCGTGATGCAGGTTTGTTTTAATACAGACTGAGACTCCCCCACCTTTAGTTCCCACCTGTGTAGCCGCTGATCTAAAGGTATGAAAGGCATTATAAACTTGCACTGCTGTGTGTGTGTGTGTGTGTGTGTGTGTGTGTGTGTGTGTGTGTGTGTGTGTGTGTGTGTGTGTGTACGTACATGTGTGTGTGTGTGTGTGTGTGTGTGTGTGTGTGTGTGTGTGTGTGTGTGTGTGTGTGTGTGTGTGTGTGTGTGTGTGTGTGTGTGTGTGTGTGTGTGTGTGTGTGTGTGTGTGTGTGCATATGCAACTAGAATGCCACAGTTGGGAGGGTTAGTTAGGGGTCAGGTAGCATAAGTGTGTGTATGTGTGTGCGTGCACGTGTGTGTGTGTGTGTGTGTGTGTGTGTGTGTGTGTGTGTGTGTGTGTGTGTGTGTGCGTGTGTGTGCATGTGTGCATGCGTGTGCGTGTGCGTTTGTGTGCGTGTGCGTGTGTGTGTGTGTGTGTGTGTGTGTGTGTGTGTGTGTGTGTGTGTGTGTGTGTGTGCGCGTGTGTTGTACATGAGTGTGATGGATGAGCAGAGGCTGTGTGTGCATTTGTGTGTGTGGAGGGGCTATCATATCTCCAGGGTCCTCTAGGCTAATGAGCAAATTCTGCAACAATGAGGGAAACACTAAACACTGGAGACGTCATAAAGGCAGTTAAAATGAAAGTTTTGCAGCACAGAAGCCATGGGATGGGGAGAATGCTAGATATCAAGGATAACTCTTTATATCATGCCATAAAGTGCCCTATATCATGCCATCTAGTGTCTGTCAGCCTGGGATGAAATGCTCGACAAGCCACATTGATTCGCAAGAGACGGCTTGCACCTGTCACCCCTAGGCTTTTGAATACTGACCAAGTCTTTTGCTGCCCCCATAGTGCCTTTTGTAAGGCACTATGGTTCAAAAGTCAAACCCACCTCCGTAAACAGCACAATTAACAAAAAACTGAGGGTTATGCTACTCAATGCCAGGAGGTTAAATCCCAAAATGTATGTGCTTGAAGCACTCCTCAATATGGAGAACGTCGACATCTGTGCAGTAACTGAAACCTGGTTCACGGCTCCACAGAGGACCCCAGCACTACCGGGCTACAACTCATACCACACGTTTTGGCCACAGAACATGGACCTAAATACAAACGGAGGGGGTGTATCCATATTCATCAAAGATACCTACACCTCCAGGTTAGGGCGCAGCATGATACCTCTGAGATCATCCATATGCAACTAACATCGGACAAATCTACAATGCAAATTGTGGCCTGCTAGAGATCACCCTCCATGACCCAGGACCACCACTCCACCTTTCTAGAGACACTGGAAAACATGAAGGTCTTACCAAACACCCTGATATTGGGCAATTTCGATTACCCTACCATTCACTGGGAAAACTACTTGAGTACAAATTCCCAGGCCCAGCGCTTCCTGGAATTCATCAACTCAAATGCCCTGGATCAGCTGGTAAACTCCCCTACCAGAGGTGAAAACATATTGGACCTGGTCATCACCAACATGGGCGACAGGTGTTCCATACCAGAGCTCAACCCGTTACTGGTTAGATCAGACCATAAACTAATCACTCTGAATGTCCACACCCCACCACCACCCCCAACTAAGGAAGCCACAGTAAAAAACTTTTCTAAAGCAAATTTCACCTTACTTAAGACAGAGGTGGCACGTTTCACAGCCCCCACGCTAAAGGATAAAGCTGCCCAAGATGCAGAAACCTTTACAAATGCACTCTATGAGCATCTACAAGGATGCATGGATCGGGCCATCCCTAGCAAAACCAAGACTCACTCCTCTAAGAGAAGGAAACTGGTTTGGTGGACCCCTGCAATAAACAAGCTGTACAATAGAAGGAGGAAACTAGTTCAGAAAAAAAGCAAATCCCAAGAAGGAAAGACATCCCTGATCCGTATCAGTAAGAAACTGAGGCCCCTCATGAAGTCATCTAAGGCTAACTTCAAAAGAAAAATAGCCAAGGATTTAAAAGATAACCACAAAGCCTTCTTTAGCTATGTTAAGTATCTAAGTGGCAACTCACAAATATGCACTGGACTAGTGAAATTGGCACAAAATATACTGAACCTACTGATATTGCCAACATCCTGGCAGATAGATTCAGTGCAAACTTCACCCCCCTCTCACCTCCAAAAAGGCCCACAACAATACCAGAAAAGTGTAGTGTCCCAAAAATCACAGACGCACAGGTGAAAACAGCCCTTTCAAAAGCCAAAAACACAGCGTCAGTGGGACCAGATGGTGTCCAAGACTGCATCTTGCACAAACTACAGAACGAACTAACCCCCCCACCTAAACACGCTGTTCAACCTCAGCCTCTCCACAGGCTACGTGCACATAGAATGGCGCACAGCAACGGTTATTCCTCTCCACAATGGAGGTGCTACAACTGACCCTGGTAACCATTGCCCCATAAGCCTGACTAGCCTGGTCTGCAAGTTTATGGAGCGCATCATCATGGAACTCATTAACAAAGACATTGGGAACCTCCAAACACTTGGCCCTACCCAGTTCGT
>NC_056733.1:968348411-968480911 GCF_019279795.1 Protopterus annectens | reverse complement strand
TACTGAATTACATAACTGTAAACTGTTTTTTCATACTGAGACTTGTATTTTCTCTTTGTGGGTGCTCTTTCTATGCATTTGAAGTGAGGTTTCTGTGTTCTGCTCAGGTGTCATAATCTTGATACAGGCCTGCTGTTGTCCAGGACTGGTAGTTATCTTTGTTGAGTTTCCTGTGTTTCTGGCAGCCATTTTCTGCTGATAGTCTGTCTTCGTTATTATTGAGAGTAACAGGGTTTCCTGACCTTCTGTAGTACGAATGATTGGGTAATAGCAGGGGCTACTTGGTGGCTTTGCAGTTGCCCGCCCATACTGTATATTTGATCTGTGATACTCCTCCCAGTCTAGTGTCATTAGTTCATTCAGTCTAATAGAGAATATTTGTAAAGGCCAATCCACTCAGATTCTTAACCTTGAATTAACTTCTGTTCCAGCTTTCTACATTTCCACTTTACTGAAAAAAAAATTCTAAGCTTGTTTCCACCCTTTCCTGTAACAAGTCTAGTCCAGATACAGATTTTCTGTATCCAGGACAGTTTGCAAGCTCCTGAGCCCCCCCCCCCACCCTGCTTAACTAGGATTAAACTATTCCTGGCACCATAAACTCTGTTCTTCAAATTTTCCCTTGCAACTAGCCAGCTTTTTAGTTTTAGCACTCAAATCAGTTTCTTTGAGCTCAGCACTTGTTCAGAACTCATTGTAAGCACTAAATAAGCTACAAATTACTACAGCACTCAACTTTCCTCACTTGTCTAGAGGAAAACAGTTTTTAGTACTTAATAAATAAGCACCTATCCAGGCATGTCTAAAGGTCAGTTCCAAGTGTTTTCTCCTGTCTACCTGATGAATCTGGGCATCTTGGGGCAATGCAGCAATCGTCTCATGTACACAGACAACCCAGTCCTCCTACCACCCAACACTATGACCTGTGAGAGATGCACTTATATAGCCAAACTGGAAGCAAAGCTCTCTTCACCAAAGGCTGGACTAGGTAGTCAAGAGGAGAAGGTAAACACTTGCACCACACCACACTCATCACATAGTCCCTCAAAACCTACACCACCAAAACACACACACAGAAGCACAAAACACATGCCTGCAATCGTGGAGACTCTCAATAAAAATCTGCCCAAACAGCCGAGACCTCCAAAGCACAAATGCAAGCAAACTCCACCCCCCCCAACACAACCCAAATGACACATAGCCCACAAATTCGGTGTGCCACTCAACTGCAGCCCATAAGGCATAACATACCCAACACTCTAGTCATAGCTGACGCTATAGTCAGGCACACTGATGTTCCACTCACCAGGCTAAACAAGGAGAAAGTTACTGTCAGTTGCCTGTCAGGTGCCAGGATGCACCACATAATGTATGCACTCAGGTCACTCCACAACAAGTACAAGTATGACTCTGTCATTGTCCATGTTGGTGTGAATGACCTGAGACATACCTCCCTGGACTACATGGAAAGAGACATGGAGGAGCTCTCCGATCTTGTAGCCTAGGCAGGTATGACCCTAGCCCTGAGTAGCATCTTACCATCACCCAGAATGATACCACAATACAAGGACAAAATGATTGACTTCAACAATTGGCTAAGCTTCTGGTGTCATTCCAAGGGAATCCAGTATCTGTCTACCTGGGATGACATGATCAACAGACCACGATGCTTTGCCAGAGATAGCCTGCACCTGTCACCCTTGGAATTCTGGATACTGGCAAAGGCTCTCGCCACCTCTATAGTGCCTTTTTAGGCAAGATTCAAATGACAAATTCACCACTGTAACAGGTACAAGCAAGCAAAATCTGAGGGTAATGCTCCTCAATGCTAGAAGTCTAAACCTCAAAATGCACTCACTCGAGGCACTCCTTAAAATGGAGAACATCGACATCTGTGCAGTGACAGGGACCTGGTTCAAAGCTCCAGAGAGCACCCCTGCATTACCAAGCTATAATTCATACCACACCTTTCCACCACCTAACCTGGACCGAAACACTAAAGGTGGAGGTGTGTTCATATTCATTAAGGATATCCACACTTCCAAGGTAGTTGCTCAGCATAATGCATCCAAGATTATCCAAGTTCAACTAACTCTGGGCAAGACCGTAATCCAGACTGTAGCTTGCTACAGACCCCCCCCCACCATGCACCAGAATTCCCACTCCTCTTTTCTTGATACACTGGAAAATATTAGGGAACAACCCAACACCCTAATAATGGGTGATTTCAACAACCCCACCATTAACTGGGAAAACTACTCATGTACCAACTTTTTTGCTCAACGTTTTCTGGAAATAATCAATTACAATGCCTTGGATCAACTTATCCGCACCCCCACCAGGGGCAGCAATATCCTAGACCTGGTCATCACCAACATGTGTGACCGGTGTTCCACACCAGAGGTCAATTCCTTGTTGGTCAGATCCGACCACAAGCTAATCACCCTGGACATCCACATCCTGCTCCCACCCCCCATTAGGGAAACAACCATAAATAATTTCTCCAAAGCCAACTTTATGCTTCTTAAGACAGAAGTGGCAAACTTCATGACACCCATGCAGATGGACAATAAAGGGAACACTGCTGAATCCTACACAAATGCACTTTATAAGCACTTACATGAGAACACAGAACCAAGATTCTATCCTACAAAAAAAGGAAGCCAATCTGGTGGTCTTCTGCCATTAACAAACTCTACAACAGAAGAAAGAAACTTTTGCAAAAAAGAGTAAAATCATATGATTGGAGGAACTCTCTGGTCAGCCTCAGTAAGAAGCTGAGATCTCTCATAAAATCCTCCAAAGCTAGTTATGAAAACAAAATCGCCACTGATTCTAAAGACAACCATAAAGCATTCTATAGCCATGTCAAGAATCTAAATGGCAACACTCAGATCTGCTCTGAGTTACAGCACAATGGCACTAAATATACAGAACAAACTGATATTGCCAACACCCTGGCAGATAGGTTCAGTGCTAATTTTACCCCCCCCCTCTCACCCCTAGAGGGCCCATGTCTATACCGGAAGAATGCAAAGTTCCTGTAATCACAGCTGCACAGGTAAAAACCTCACTATCCAAAGCCAAGAACACAACATCCATGGGACCTGACAACATCCCAGGCTGCCTTCTACATTTATTTATTTATTTATTCCAGTTTGATGACCAGGGAGGTCCACTGGGCTCGGGGAGCCCATTTTCAGTGGAGGCCAGGGGAGAAAAGCTCCAACAATACATAGTTACATGAATAATTACTAAGAAACTTCGCATTACTGACAAATAAACAGGTAGCATTCATAAAGAAACAAACAATTACAATTTTGTTTAGGTGTAAAAGACAGGCAAATGGCCTTGAGACTAGATTTTACAGTATAGTTATTTATACATAATACAAATGAGCCAGGTTAGCTAGGTGAGAGGTTAGCCAGGAGTAAAAGCGGAGGAGACCTTGAGAGGTATAGGTTGAAGAGTACAGTTGTATTTCCTGTTTGAGGAAAGGTGAGAATGAAGAAGAGTTTTAAAGTTTTCAAGGTTATCACAGGTCCTAAGAGTGGAGGGAAGAGCATTCCATTGTGTGGCTAAGGTGAAGGAAAGCAGAAGCTGACCAGCTCGGCGCTTGGGTTTGTGGATGGTGACTGGTTTTGGTGGGTAGCTCTATGTGTTCCCTCATAAAATCCTCAAAAGCTAGTTACAAAAATAAAATTGCCAAAGATTCCAAAGACAACCACAAGGCATTCTATAGTTATGTCAAGAATCTAAATGGCATTGCTCAGATTTGCTTTGAGCTAAAACAAAATGGCATTAAATATACTGATCCCAAGGAAATTGCCAATATCCTGGCAGATCGATTCAGTGCCAACTTCACCCCCCTCTCACCCCCCAAAGGGTCCATCTCAATACCAAAAGATTGCCAAATTCTGATAATCACAGCCACACAGGTAGAAACTGCACTCTCCAAAGCTAAGAATACAGCATCCATGGGACCAGAAGACATCCTAGGCTGTGTACTACATGAACTACAAAATGAACTGGCACCTCACCTAAGTGTCATGTTTAATCATAGCCTCACCTCAGGCTTCGTGCCCACTGAGTAGTGCACAGCTACAGTTATCCTGCTCCACAAGGGAGGATCCGCATTGGATCCCGGGAACTACCGTCCCATTAGTCTAACAAGCCTGATCTGCAAGGGCATGGAACGCATTATCATGGAACTTATAAACAAAGACATTGGCAACCTTCAAACACTGTACCCCACCCAGTTTGGGTTTGTGAAGGAACAATCTTGTCGCCTGAATCTAATTAACTTCTTTAAATCAGTCTCCAGAGCTGTGGATGAGGGTAAGACAGTCCACACAGCATATCCGGACCTCGCCAAGGCCTTCGACACCATTCCCCACTCTGGAATCATAGATAAACTTACTAAGCTGGGCATAAATCCCTGCATCACTTGATGGGTTGCCAACTGGCTTACTGACAGAACCCAGACTGGAAAAGTAGCCGACTCCAAATCCCGCTCCAGACAAGTGACAAGTGGAGTACCTCAGGGTTCAGTCCTGGGACCACTCTTGTTTGGCATCTACTTCTCTGAAGTACAGGCCAACACTAAGGGACTCTGGCTAACAAAGTTCGCAGATGACTGCAAAATGGGAGCCATTATTGAATCCCCAAATGATGTGGATATTCTATAAAAGGGCCTTACAGAAACAGATGCCTGGTGCCAGATCCATGGGCTCAAGCTTAATGCCGAGAAATGTATAGTTATCCCCTTTGGAAAAAAACACATACCCATGAATTACCACATAGGTGGCAGGACACTAAACATTGAAAGTGTGATGAGAGACTTAGGGACACAGGTGGACAGTGGTCTCACTTTCGATAACCACATTGCCACAACAGTCAGGAAATCCTTCTATGTGGCACACCTCATCATTAAGGGCTTTTCATCCAGAAAAAAGGAGGTCATTGTCCCACTGTACTCATCCCTCATTAGGCCCATTATAGAGTATAATGCCCCATTTGGTATGTACCTCACAAGACATCTGCAACAGCTGGAAAGGCCACAGAAATACCTCACTAAATGAATTACAGGCCTAAAGCATATGCCATATGCTGACCATCTAAAAAAACTCCAGCTATACTCTGTGGCATATCATCTACTCAGAGGCAATCTCTGCTTAACATACAAGGCCATGTTAAACCCTGAGCTGTTGGACATGCTCCACTTAATGAAATCCCAATCCCTTAGAGCCACACGCTCCACAGATCTAAACCTTGTCATCACAATGAACAAAACATGCTGAAGGGATAGGTTCCTGACCCAGAGACTCCCCATACTCTGGAATAGACTGCCCATACATGTCAGGCAGAGCGCCTCCTTGGCCCTCTTCAAAAGGAACCTTGATGATTGGATGGGAGATAGGAAATTCACCCCGGGGGATCATGTCAGTCACCCTGCTAGACAGGGGTCCAGAGAAGTAAATATTGTGGGAAGAAATATCCAGGGAATTGTTATGGCTAGGCTTGCATAGGTCCTAGGGCCGATAGCCTAGTACCAACCTATGAACCTATGGGGAGTATATGGTTGTAGGATATTGGCTAGTGCAGGGCACTTGGTAGGTTGGAATCATAGTCTATAGGCAGTCATGATTTGGAGAAAGTCAAGCGAAGGAAGGAACAGTGAGAACTACAGAATGAACTGGCACCCCACCTAAGTACCATGCTCAATCATAGCCTCACCTCAGGCTTTGTGCCCATTGAATGGTGCACCACAACGGTTATCCCACTCCATAAAGGGGGAGCCATGACAGACCCTGAGAACTACCACCCCATTAGCCTGAGGAGCCTGGTCTGCAAGGCCATGGAACTCATAAACAAAGACATTGGAGATCTCCAAACTCTGGAAACCACACAGTTCAGGTTTGTAAAAGTCAGATCATATCTCCTAAGCCTGATAGATGTCTTTGAAACAGTCACCAAAGCCATAGATGAGGGTATGGTGGTTCACACAGCCTATCTAGATCTCGCCAAGGTGTTCAACACCATCCCCCACTCTGGAATTATAGATAAACTCACTAAACTAGGTATAAATCCCTGTGTCACAAGATGGGTTGCTACCTGGCTTACTGACAGAACCCACACTGTGAAAGTAGCAGACTCCAAATCAGACTTCAAACCAGTGATAAGTGGAGTACCACAGGGTTCAGTCCTGGGTCCTCTCCTGTTTGGTATCTACTTCTCTGAAGTACAGGCTAACACAGAAAGTCTTTGGCTAATTAAGTTCGCAGATGACTGCAAATTAGGAGCCATAATTGAAACTCCTAATGATGTGGACATCCTATAAAAGGGTCTCACTGAGACAGATGCCTGGTGTCAAAGCCATGGCCTCAAGCTCAATGCCAAAAAGTGCATTGTCATTCCCTTTGGTAAAAACTGTGTACCCATGAATTACCACATAGGCAGTAGTCTACTTAACACTGAAAGTGTGATAAGCGACCTTGGGACACAGGTGGACAGTAGTCTCTCCTTTGATAATCACATCACCACAGTGGTCAGGAAATCCTTCTACGTGGCACACCTCATCACAAAAGGTTTCTCAGACAGAAAAAAAGAGGTCATTGTTCCCCATGTACTCATCACACATTAGACCCATTATAGAGTACAACGCCCCTTTTGGTATGTACCTTTCAAGACATCTACAACAACTGGAAAGGCCACAGAAATACCTCATAAAGAGGATTACTGGCCTCAAACAGATGCCCTATGCAGACCATCTCAAAAAAACTCCAGCTTTA
Source organism: Protopterus annectens (assembly GCF_019279795.1). Taxonomy (NCBI): domain Eukaryota; kingdom Metazoa; phylum Chordata; order Ceratodontiformes; family Protopteridae; genus Protopterus; species Protopterus annectens. Next base: position 968,474,120 of record NC_056733.1, on the reverse strand, counting down.
CTCCGTCGCATATCGCCTATTCAGAGGCGATATCTGCCTAACATACAAAGCTATGTCAAACCCAGAGCTGTTGGACATGCTCCACTTAAAGAAATCCCAATCCCTCTGAGCTACACGCTCTAGGGACCTAAACCTTGTCACCACAATAAACAGAACATGCTGGAGGGATAGATTCCTGTCCCAGACACTTCCCATACTCTGGAACAGACTACCTATCTATGCCCAACAAAGCTCCTCATTAGCACTCTTCAAGAAATATCTTTATGATTGGATGGGATATAGGAAATTCACCCTGGGGATCACTTCTGTGGCTCTGCTTGACAGGGGCACAGGAAAATAATTTTCTTGGGTGGCAAAAGCCAGGGTACCTTTTTGGCTAGGCTTGTATAGGCCCTAGAGCCAATAGCCTAGTATCTACCTATGAACCTATGAACCAAGAATGTTACTACAATACCAACAAAAAATAATTGACTTCAACAATTAGCTTAGTTTCTGGTGTCTTCCAAGGGGATCCAGTATCTGTCTGCCTGGGATGACATAGTTGATAGGCCTCATTGCTTTGCCAGACGTGGCCTCCACCTGTCACCACTGGGCTTCCATATCCTGGCCAAGCCACTCGCCTCCCCCATTGTGCCTTTCTGGCAAGGTCCCAAAGACAAATCTTCCAACATAAAAGATCTGTAAAAAGGCCAATTGAAGGTAATGCTGCTTAACGCTAGGAGCCTTAACCTGAAAATGCACTCACTGGAGGCTCTCCTTGCACTGGAAGATGCCGATGTCTGTGTGGTCATGGAAACTTGGTTTAGGGCTGCAGAAAGCACCCATGCCTTACCAGGCTATACCTCATTCCACACATTCAACCCCTAGATAAGGTCAGAAAGACTAAAGGTGGTGAAATCTCTATCCTTATTAAGGACAGGCACACCTCCAGACTGGTCTGCCAGCATGATGCACTGGAACTACTCCAGGTGCAACTGACAGTTGGCAAGACACCCATCCAAGTTATAGCCAGCTATATGCCCCTCTCCATGACTCAGGACACCCACTTCTCTTACCTGGATCAACTTGACACCATCGAGGTACTGCCTAACATCCTGATCCTTGGTGACTTCAACTACCCCACCATAGACTGGGCGAACTATTCCTGCACTAATGCACTCACTCAACAATTCCTTGACTTCATCAGTTCTAATGCACTAGACCAGCTCGTCACATCCCCCACAAGGGGAGATAACATTTGGGACTTGGTTCTCACCAACACAGGCGACCACTGCACCACTCCAGTAGTATGGTCTTCCCTGGTGAGATCAGATCATTGGTCTATCTCTTTTGAAGTTTCTATCTCACTCAATCCTCCCTCCCCCCAGCCATAATCATGATAAAAAAATTCTCAAAAACTGACAACTTCCTAAGGGAGGGTATCTGTAGCTTCACCCGAGAATGCAGAAAACTATGTGAACAGTGCAATATACAAGCACCTGTACAACTGCATGGACTCAGCCACATCCAACAGAATTAAAACCTGCTCCTCAAGGAAGCACAAACCCGTTTGGTGGACATCCTCTATCAGCAGGGAGTAGTGCAGCGGTCACCATGTTTCAGAGCTGAGTGGACTAGTGGGCTAATGCACTATGCTGTAGTTGACAGGGTCCTGGGTCTGAGACTTGGCAGGGGTGAATTTCTTTGGTCTGTGATATCAATAGGACTTGTTGGCGGGACAGATTTGTGTCCCAGAGGCTCCCTCATCTGTACCTTTCCACGTCAAGCAGAGTACCTCATTATCCCTCTCCATGTCATGCAGAGTACCTGATTATCCCTCTCCATGTCAAGCAGAGCACCTCATTATCCCTGTCCACGTCAAGCAGAGTACCTCATTATCCCTCTCCATGTCAAGCAGAGCACCTCATTATCCGTCTCCATGTCAAGCAGAGCACCTCATTATCCCTCTCCACATCAAGCAGAGCACCTCATTATCCCTCTTCATGTCAAGCAGAGCACCTCATTATCCATCTCCATGTCAAGCAGAGTACCTCATTATCCCTGTCCACATCAAGCAGAGCACCTCATTATCCCTCTCCATGTCAAGCAGAGTACCTCATTATCCCTCTCCATGTCAAGCAGAGCACCTCATTATCCCTCTCCATGTCATGCAGAGTACCTGATTATCCCTCTCCATGTCAAGCAGAGCACCTCATTATCCCTGTCCACATCAAGCAGAGTGCCTCATTATCCCTCTCCATGTCAAGCAGAGCACCTCATTATCCCTGTCCACGTCAAGCAGAGTACCTCATTATCCCTCTCCATGTCAAGCAGAGTACCTCATTATCCCTCTCCATGTCAAGCAGAGTACCTCATTATCCCTCTCCATGTCAAGCAGAGCACCTCATTATCCGTTTCCATGTCAAGCAGAGTGCCTCATTATCCCTCTCCATGTCAAGCAGAGTACCTCATTATCCTTCTCTACATCAAGCAGAGTACCTCATTATCCCTGTCCACATCAAGCAGAGCACCTCATTATCCCTCTCCATGTCAAGCAGAGCACCTCATTATCCCTCTCCATGTCAAGCAGAGCACCTCATTATCCCTCTCCATGTCAAGCAGAGCACCTCATTATCCCTCTCCATGTCAAGCAGAGTACCTCATTATCCCTCTCCACATCAAGCAGAGCACCTCATTATCCATCTCCATGTCAAGCAGAGTACCTCATTATCCCTCTCCACGTCAAGTAGAGCACCTCATTATCCCTCTCCATGTCATGCAGAGTACCTAATTATCCCTCTCCACGTCAAGCAGAGCACCTCATTATCCCTCTCCACATCAAGCAGAGCACCTCATTATCTCTCTCAATGTCAAGCAGAGCACCTCATTATCCCTCTCCATGTCAAACAGAGCACCTCATTATCCCTCTCCACATCAAGCAGAGTACCTCATTATCCTTCTCTATGTCAAGCAGAGTACGTCATTATCCCTCTCCATGTCAAGCAGAGCACCTCATTATCCCTCTCCATGTCAAGCAGAGCACCTCATTATCCCTCTCCATGTCAAGCAGAGTACCTCATTATCCTTCTCCATGTCAAGCAGAGTACCTCATTATCCCTCTTCATGTCAAGCAGAGCACCTCATTATCCCTCTCCATGTCAAGCAGAGCACCTCATTATCCCTCTCCATGTCAAGCAGAGCACCTCATTATCCCTGTCCATGTCAAGCAGAGCACCTCATTATCCCTCTCCACATCAAGCAGAGCACCTCATTATCCCTCTCCATGTCAAGCAGAGTACCTCCTTATCCCTGTCCATGTCAAGCAGAGCACCTCATTATCCCTCTCCACATCAAGCAGAGCACCTCATTATCCCTCTCCACGTCAAGCAGAGTACCTCATTATCCCTCTCCACATCAAGCAGAGTACCTCATTATCCCTGTCCATGTCAAGTAGAGCACCTCATTATCCCTCTCCAAGTCAAGCAGAGTACCTCATTATCCTTCTCCTCATCAAACAGAGCACCTCATTATCCCTCTCCATGTCAAGCAGAGCACCTCATTATCCCTCTCCACATCAAGCAGAGTACCTCATTATCCCTCTCCATGTCAAGCAGAGCACCTCATTATCCCTCTCCATGTCATGCAGAGTACCTCATTATCCCTCTCCATGTCAAGCAGATTACCTCATTATCCCTCTCCATGTCAAACAGAGTACCTCATTATCCCTCTCCATGTCAAGCAGAGTACCTCATTATCCCTTTTTAAGCACAACCTGGATAACTGAATGGAAACAGAAAATACACCCCTGGGATTCCACCTGTGTCCCTGCTGGATAGGGGCTTTGGGTGCTGACTTGTCTAAACATGGGCTAAACTCTTGCCTAGGCTTATAAGGGCCTCAGGGCCAATAGCCTAGTAACCTCCTATGATCCTAGGAATAGGCTTTACAACAAAAGGAAGAAACTATTGACCAAGGGTAAAAAGGAACAAATTACAAACTGGAAAAACTCCCTTCTTAACCTCAACAAGCAAATTAGATCACTAGTGAAAAACCTCTAAAGCCAATTATGAATAAAAACTAACCTCCAAACAAAGGGGAACCACAAAGCCTTCTTCAGTTGCATCAGGAACCTCCATGGCAAAGCCCAGGTTTGTTCTGAATCATTACTTATCAGTATCACTTACACTGATCCTGTTGACTTAGCCAACCTACTAGCAGATAGGTTCAGTGCAAACTTCACCCCGTGTCCCCCCAAGGCCCTTTTGACATCCCCAATACTTGTCTTGCACCTCACATCTCCATAGATCAAGTGTTAAAGGCCGGCCCTATCCAAGGCAAAGAACACAACTTCCATGGGACCTGATAGTATCCCAGGCTGCATTCTACATCATCTCGAGCAAGAACTAGCTTTGCAATTGAACACCATATTCAACCACAGCCTAAGTACTGGCTTCTTTCCAGCAGAGTGGAGAACTGCCATTGTCATCCTCTTGTAGAAAGGTGGTGCCACTACTGACCGTGGAAACTATTGCCCCATTAGCTTGACAAGTCTGATTTATAAAGCCATGGAGCATATTATTATGTATCTCATAAACAAGGACATAAGCAATCTCCAAGCACTTGACCCCACCTAGTTCGGATTCATCAAGGGCAGATCTTGCCTGTTGAATCTGGCTGACTTCTTTGAGATTGTCACCAAGGCCCTGGATGAGGGAAAGTCAGTACATATAGCTTACTTTGACTTGGCCAAGGCCTTTGACACAATCCCCCCTTCACAGTATGGGTTTTTCATATTACACAATTTGTTATGAACATTGTTAGGACAATGAGCCAGATTCCAAAAGAGTTTATTTTAGTGTGAGTCTGCCCTGATTCTAAAAGACTTGCACTTTTGGGTTTCTAATACAATAACGGGAATGGACCCCATTCCTAGGTCGAAGTACGATTAAAATGACTTCTGGTACAGTTTGTTTAGACTTTGACTTCCATTTTCTAGTAATTAATGTGTTGGTAGCTGTCTCCAATGTCTCCAATGTTTGCAATCTACCTGAGGAAAAATTCTTTGGAGTCTGCTTTGGGAATAAAATACCTATGCAAACACTTCCAAAGCAAAAATCCTAAATCTTCTAGACTTAGTTTCATATTTGGGAGCCGTACATATGTCTTCCCATTGTTTCTTTGTGAATTGATTATCCAGTCTTTCTTTCCAATCTTTTCTACCCTCCTCTGATTGATTCCTACAGTTATCTTACTATATTTTATATGCCTTATTACTAATTATCATTTTTTAACAGCAGCTTCCATCCTATATTTTACTAAAACTCTAGCAGTGCTGGTCTTTCACTTAGCATCCCCCTATTTCTTTCTCTTTGGCTATACTCTGATATCAATCCTTGATAGGGAAGGCAATTTCTAGCTTGCCGTCCAAATTAATTTTGGCTTGTTTGCATTCTATTACCTTTCCCTCTATAACTGGGTACCATTCTAGTTTTAGTACCAACACATGAGCTAGGTGAAACCTGCTTCTCTAAATATATTTTTCTCTTTTTTAGTGTGAATCATGATAATTATCAATAATTGTTCATTACAGTCACAGAACAGCTCAGGTCTCCCTTACCTACAAGACCAACACATTTTTTTTTCTTTAGTAGTTAATTCCTTCATTTCCCAGACCCAGAAATAGGCAACTCCAAGGAAAGAGGGGTGAGATGCAGGCAGTTTAGACATGATCCCATTTGAGGCTAGAAGACTCTCCTTTATTATGCTAACAGTTCAGCTACAACATGTGCACTTTTTAGGTGGGCTTATGCTCTGGGGTTTCCTCCTGTGACACTCCTACAGCAAGACAAAAGCAATAGCACCTCCCAGGATGACCAAGCCAGTAACAGACACTCCTGTCTGCCCACACACGGCTGGTTATGTCAGTTCCTAAAGTGCTACTCAGGCTCTCTAAAATGTTCTACATACTTGAGGTGCAACCTGAGGCGTCCTGTGAAGGGTTGTATTCAAATTCAATTTCAGTTGTGTTTCCTACATACCATGGATTTCATCCGTACCACAGCATTATCTCTGCCTTGACTTCACTGAGACCCCCCCCTCAAGCAAAGCAGAAATAAAGACAACCTTGTATCTGCAGTATTCCTAAGCTTATCTAAGGTTTATGATAGTGTAGCCTACCAACTTCTGCTAAACAGGCTCTCTTCTTTAGGACAAGGCCCACCTGCTCTCTTCTGGTTTAACAGCATACAAACATCTGTAGCAACAGGAGTACAAACATCTGTAGCAACGAGAGTACAAACATCTGTAGGAATGGGAGTCTTCCAAGGGTCTATTCTCAGCCCAGATCTATTCAACATATAGACAGCCTCCACACTGCAAGCAAACATGCTACCATTATCCAGTATGTAGATGTCTTAACCTTAATCTGCTTTGTCAGGAATCTGGAAAAACTATAATAGATAACCTAATAATCCATACTATCTCTTGAATGTTGACTCCATGACCCACAGTTCCTCCTAACCCCCAAAAGTCTAAACTAGTACTGTCTACCCCAACAATAATCTCACCAGATAATCTTTTCAATATACCCTCTTCTAACAGTACCAAAACGGAACTTACAACTTACACAGAATGCATGTAGTAGACAAGATGGAAGGCAGTGCAGTAAAGCCTTTTGGATTGGGATTCAGAGTCTACTACTCAGGAGGAGAACAGGTGTGAGAATTGTGGTGAGGGAAAGACTTCAGAAGACAGTGAGGTATACCATCAGAATTGGTGACAGACTCATAGTAATCAGACTCCAATGTAAGGATACAGCATTATTCATAATCTCAGCCTATGCCCCACAGCAGGGTTGTGATAGTGAGAGAAAAGAGGGCATTCAGACAGCAGTTGCAGGACCTACTAGATAAAGCAGGACAACATGAATTGTTGTTGATAATGGGTGACCTGAATCACATATCGGGACAGACAGAACACATACAAAGATTGCCTGGAGTGGGACAACAGGAATAAAGAAGGAGAGGCCATTCTAGACACCTGTCTGGTAAATGGCTTGATGCTGGACAACACATGGTTCAGTAAAAGAGAGACAGTCACAAAATCACATACAAGAGTGGCCAACATGCAACTCAGGTAGACTTCCTCCTAGTAAGGTAAGGGCACTGAGGTAGAATTAGTGATTGCAAAGTCATTCCAGTGAAACAGTCACTGAGAGCATAAACCACTGATTGCTACAATCAGCCACAAGCAGTGGTCAGAGAAGGCAACTAGGCTAGGAGTTCAAGGAATTACTCAGGACTCTAGCACTTCAAGAAAAGGAGGAAATAGGAGAAGGTGAAGAAGAATGGCAGAACCTCAAAACCGCACGTGTTAGAACTACAGAACTGATATGTGGCCGAGACAGGTATGGAAATAAGGTACCTAATGAAAGCTGGTGGTGGAATATAGAAGTCCAGGAAGTCATCAAAAGAAAGAAGGAGTGCAGGAAAAAGTGGGAGATAGAAAAGACGGACTAGGCTAGTAAGGAATACTGGTTGACTAACAAAGAGATTAAAAAAGGAGTTGCAATAGCAAAGAGCATGCCATCAAAGTCACTCTATCAGTTTCTGGAAAGTGACTCAGTAGTTGGCACAAAGAAACTATATCAGGTTGCAAGGCAAAGACAGAAAGACAAAGAAGATAGTAAACACCTTTCATAAGGGATGCCAATGACAACCTGCTTACCAGTCCACAGGACATCAAAGGCAGATGGAAGAAGTACTTCCAACAGCTTCTGAATGAACCTCATTAGACCCATCATAGAGTACAACGCCCCGTTTGGTATGTACCTCACAAGACATCTGCAACAGCTGGAAAGGCCAGAGAAATACCTCACTAAAATAATTACAGGCCTAAAGCATATGCCATATGCTGACCATCTAAAAAAACTTCAGCTATACTCTGTGGCATATCGTCTACTCAGAGGCAATCTCTGCTTAACATACAAGGCCATGTCAGACCCTGAGCTGTTGGACATGCTCCACTTAATGAAATCCCAATCCCTCAGAGCCACATGCTCCAGAGATCTAAACCTTGTCATCACAATGAACAAAACATGCTGGAGGGATAGGTTCCTGACCCAGAGACTCTCCATACTCTGGAATAGACTGCCCATACATGTCAAGCAGAGCACCTAATTGGCCCTCTTCAAAAGGAACCTTGATGATTGGATGGGAGATAGGAAATTCACCCCAGGGATCATGTCAGTCATCCTGCTAGACAGGGGTCCAGAGAAGTAAATATTGTGGGAAGAAATATACGGGGAATTGTTATGGCTAGGCTTGCATAGGTCCTAGGGCTGATAGCCTAGTACCAACCTATGAACCTATAAGAAAACCCCACAGAAGCTGTACTGCTCCAGACACAGCCTATGATGAGAAAGGAGGAGGAGCCCACCCTAGAAGAAGTAAGAACAGCACTAAGGAAAATGAAGTCAGGGAAAGCAGCAGGCTTAGATGAGGTCATGGTAGATATGATCAAGATTTTGGGTAAGATAGGGGAAAATGGCTCCTGAGGGTACTCATATCAGTGTGGAGAGAAGGTCATATCCCAGATGACTGGAGAATAAGTCAGTGTACAAGAATAAAGGGGAAATCCACAACTGTGGGCAGTACAGGGGTATCAAACTACTGTCACATTGAATGAAAGTTCTGGAGAGGGTGATAGATAAACGGATACTCAGAGTAGTAGAAAGCAAGATGTGAGATGAGCTATATGGATTCAGATCAGGATGCAGCACAGCTGACCTGATGTTTGCAGCAAGACAGATAATTGAAAAAAAAAGCTAAGGACAAGGAAAGAGTCCAACTAGATATTCCTAGATTTGATTAAAGCATATGACAAGGCCCCAAGAAAGCTGATTTGGGAAGTCCTGCAATGGTTTAAAGTCCCAGAAACATTGGTAGAATTAGTGGACGCTATGTACAAGGACTCAAACACTCAAGTATGAACAGTGTTCGGTCTCACAGAGGGTCTCCAAGTGGGAGTGGGTGTACACCAGGGTTCAGCTCTGAGCCCACTGCTGTTAATACTGCTAACAGCCTATATTAGCAAACAGATAAAAAAACTTGCTGTATGCAAGCAATGTGGCGTTACATGCAGACTCTGAGAAAGAACTTCAGCAAAGGATGGGGGAATGGAATGCAAAACTGAAGGCACATGGGATAAAAATGTGTACAGATAAGACAGTTGTAATGACAACAAATGGCAGAGTTCAGAAGAAACTGAGAACTGAGATAGAAGAGAAATAATGTAAGAGGTTAAGAGCTTCAAGTTTCTGCAAGAGGAGGTTGAGGAGAAAGGAAGTCTGAATGAGGAGGTCAAAGCTAGAATCAGAGGGGCTGCAGCCAACTGGCATAGACCAGTATTACTGTATGGTACAGAAACCTGGGCAGTGAAGGCAGAGCAGATGAAGAAGTTAGAGGTGATGGAGAGGAAGTGCCCAAGATGTGTGGTAGGATGCACATCATGGGGTAGATGAGGACATGAGGACATCAGAGCAGAAGTCAAAGTAGCTTAAATTGCAGAAAAGGTCAAAGAGAACAAATTATGGGAGTTCAGGCACATGTGCATAAAAGCAGAACATAATCTGGTGAAGAAGATTTTGGGCAGACAGGAAGAAGGCAAGAGGAAATGAGGACATCTAGCCAAGAAGTGGCTAGATTGTGTGAGAGAAGACCTCAATCAGAATTGAAGACAATCAGACATCAGTGTTGAAGAAGACAGGACAGTGGCGCTGAATAAAGAGAGATGGTTCAGTTGACATGGCACCTCAAGCCCACGTAGAAAATTAGAAAAAGGGAGTTGATGATGATGATGATTATTATTCTTATTCCATCAGTTGAACATGCCGCTATATGTTCAGTGTAATCTGCGTCTCTGCCACACATTCTTCATTATGAGACTACCCTTGCTACACTCAATCACAGCAGCCCAGCTCACTTCCACATCTTCATTTTGTAGTCCCTCCTTCATTAAGTTTTCTAATATCTATGTATCCAAACTCGCTCTCCAACTCTGTAACTAGAATTTCATCTTGCTGTGATTTTTTTCTCGGAAATTTCTCCAGCAGCAATGTTTACTCCTTGCTCCATCTTAGAATTCTCCATGCACTAGTGATGGCTCTCTGACACCACCCGTCATTCAAAAAGGGCAGGGGAATTGTAGTGGGAGGCTTCAGGCAGGATTTGACCAGGGGCACTGAATATCTTTTGTCAGTTTAGGACATTATGATATTTACAGTGTCACTAAAAACACTTTAGTGATAATAATAGGAAAGGGAAGCAGGCCTGTAAAGAGTTGTTAAAGTCTGTTGGTAAAGTACGCTAGGATTAAGGTATACAGAAAAGTCAGAGAGAAAAACTTGGAGCTATCATGTAGAAAATACAGGAATTGTTAGCTAAATGGAGTAACAGAGTGGATTCAATCTCATGGAGACTTAAGGTGATTAGGGGCTAACCCTGCTAACTGTTTTGGTGAAGAGGGATAAAGCCCTGACAGATACCCAGGATACACAAATTCAATTAACGGCTGGAGATAGTGAGTATAGAGAGGAAGAAATTGACAAGACTCCACCTGTGCAGGTTGGAGTGAAGTGTTTGACTGATCATATTCTGCCTGCTTCCCAGTGAAGATATAGGGATCAGGTAACAGAGGGAAGCCACTCTGGGCACGTGGCTGTCTATGGCGCTGTTGGTATCTTGGAAGTGAGGATTGATACTCCTAAAATCTGTACCTTAAATTGTGCAGTTTGACTTTTCATAAATGGGACGAAGCCCCCACCTGCACCCACTTCAGCTGCTGAGTCATCCTCTGTATTATGGCCCCTCAAAGCCAACCCCACTACTGGGTGCCAGGATGTGAATAGCCCCTGAAAACTTTAAGGTGCTTTTACCTGGAGATGTGGAACCCCCTTCTGACAAGGGAAAACTCTGGGATATGTCTTGCGGAGGCACTGGACACCATGACAGGCTGGAGCAATGTGCTGTGGGAGGAGCTGAAGTCAGCAGCAACTTCCTCAGAATACTTAACATGTTTCAAACTGAGTTCAGGATAACACTGGAGAAAGAAAAGACTAAGGATGTGGTCGTACCACTTGTGTTGTAGGGACTGAGTCATGCAGGCAGTTCTTACAAAGATCAAACAACTGATGTGTTACCTGTTTAAAACGTTCTTTAGAGTCTCCTTGCTGATTGTTTGCTGTGTTAAACATTCTCTATTGTTTCCCACTGAAACTAGGGTAGCTAGTAGCTGTTGCATAGTCCAGACACAGGTTTGCAGCATCTGGGTCTGTTGGCTGTGGCTCTTTGATCTAAGCACATTTTCAAGGCCATCTTTGATTGGAAGGGGCCTTTCTCCACTCCAGTGAGAGGAGTGTGCTGATTGGAACCTGTCTGGTGAAGGGTGGTTGGTCTAGGGCTTGGAGTAGAAGAATCCTCATTGATCCTTTTGAACCTTTTTACAGTTTTTTTTTCAAGTATTTAGCTACTAGTATTTAGACCCTGCATGTTGTGCAACACCGCGCACTTGTGCACTATAGCCGGACAGATAAATTCAACAATGTTCCCCTCAGATCCAGCTGTAGCACAGTAGTGCAGCCCTCCTCCTTAGTACTTTCCTGGTCAAAGAAATACTGCTAGTGAGCTGTAACCTATTAAATCACCAGCAATAAAACCCTGGGAGAAATATCCATCCACTGAGCTCCCCCCTGATCGACCCTGAAAAGCCCCCCCCTTAGTAATAACAGTCTTCAACCTAGCATTATAGACAGTTGGACCACCCTTGTGCTTCCTGCCAACCTTCTTGACTTAGGTCTCCTGAAGCAGTGTAGCAATTGCCTTATATACAGTGACAACCCTCTACTGATAACTCACTCTAGTACAGAATGCGAGAGATGTATCTACAACAAGAATCTCGAATCCCTGTTCTCTCGCACTCAAAACAGTAACACGGAAGAGGCTGTCAACCCACCCACCATTACACATGCACATAGTACAACTACTCATACACATAGTATGCATCAAACACAAAAATCAACATATGTGGAGGTTCTCTCAAAAAACTTACTGAAACACCAAAGGCCTCCAAAACATAAGACTGCTAAAACGAACACAGTTCCCACAGCACCCATGACACATAGTAACACCAGTGTCTCACCTACCAAGCCCATAAGCCGTAACTCTCAAAAAACAAATTTTCTGGCAATTGGAGACTTAATAGTGAAACACACATATGTCCCACTCACTAGGTTGGACAAGGAGAAACTCACAGTCAGCTGCCTGTCCAGTGCCAGGATTCATCAGATCACAAATGCACTCAAGCAACAAGTACCATTATGACTCTGTCATAGTTCATCCTGGAGTGAATGACCTGAGACATACGTCACTGGACTATATGAAGAGAGACATGATAGAGCTCTCTGAGTATGTGTCCGAGGAAGGTATGCCCCTAGCCTTGAGCAGCATACTACCTTTACCTAGAATGATGCCACAGTATAAGCAAAACATATTGATTTTAATAATTGGTTTAGTTTTTCTGCTTAGTTTTTGGTGTTATTCAAAGGGGATCGGTTTCCTGTAAGCCTGGGAAGCTATGGTCAACAAACCTCACTGCTTTGCCAGAGACGGTTTGCACCTGGCACCACTAGGCTTTTGTCTGCTGGCAAAGGATCTTGAACCACTGACACCAGAAATTACAGGCCCATCAGCCTGAACCACTGATGCCAGAAATTACAGGCCCATCAGGCTGAACCACTGACGCCAGAAATTACAGGCCCATCAGCCTGAACCACTGATGCCAGAAATTACAGGCCCATCAGCCTGAACCACTGATGCCAGAAATTACAGGCCCATCAGCTTGAACCACTGACGCCAGAAATTACAGGCCCATCAGCCTGAACCACTGACACCAGAAATTACAGGCCCATCAGCCTGAACCACTGATGCCAGAAATTACAGGCCCATCAGCCTGAACCACTGACGCCAGAAATTACAGGCCCATCAGCCTGAACCACTGACGCCAGAAATTACAGGCCCATCAGCCTGAACCACTGACGCCAGAAATTACAGGCCCATCAGCCTGAACCACTGATACCAGAAATTACAGGCCCATCAGCCTGAACCAATGACTCCAGAAATTACAGGCCCATCAGCCTGAACCACTGACGCCAGAAATTACAGGCCCATCAGCCTGAACCACTGGTGCCAGAAATTACAGGCCCATCAGCCTGAACCACTGACGCCAGAAATTACAGGCCCATCAGCCTGAACCACTGACGCCAGAAATTACAGGCCCATCAGCCTGAACCACTGACGCCAGAAATTACAGGCCCATCAGCCTGAACCACTGACGCCAGAAATTACAGGCCCATCAGCCTGAACCACTGACGCCAGAAATAAAGGCCCATCAGCCTGAACCACTGACGCCAGAAATTACAGGTCCATCAGCCTGAAACACTGACGCCAGAAATTACAGGCCCATCAGCCTGAACCACTGACGCCAGAAATTACAGGCCCATCAGCCTGATAAGTCTTGTGTGCAAAGATTATCTGTGGTTAACATTATCTTGGTTCAGCATAGCATAAGATGGGTTACATTGCTGTATGTGCCCCCTATATTTAAAATAATTATAATTTCAGAATAAAGGCCATTCAACTCATGGAAGGTACAAGACATGGGTACCCACTTTCTCTCCGGTTATTAATCCTTGTGGTGAAAGCCCTGAGTCTACACGAAAGACAAAAATGTAAACAGTGGGGGATAGTCTACATGACTCAGTGGTGGTGACTGATACCTGTTATGTTTATCCATCCCCAGGGAACTCTACCAGAACCCGTTATGTCTGTACATCCCAAGGGAACTCTACCAGAATCCGTTATGTTTATCCATCTCCAGGGAACTCTACCAGAACCCGTTATGCTTGTACATCCCCAGGGAACTCTACCAGAACCCGTTATGTTTGTACATCCCCAGGGAACTCTACCAGAACCCGTTATGTTTGTACATCCCCAGGGAACTCTACCAGAACCGATTATGTTTGTACATTATGGTTTATCCATCCCCAGGGAACTCTACCAGAACCCCTTATGTTTGTACATCCCCAGGGAACTCTACCAGAACCCGTTATGTTTGTACATCCCCAAGGAACTCTACCAGAACCCGTTATGTTTGTACATCCCCAGGGAACTCTATTTTATTTTATTTATTTATTTTTATTTTTATTTTACATTTGTTAACCGGGCTAATCTAGCTGGATATATGTCCATTTTCAGTAGAGGCCCGGGGAGAAAAGCTCCACACATAAATCAATACAAAGAGACAATTAATAAAAAATTTAAGTACAAAAGAATATACATTTAGTAATAGGAACAACAACTACCAGAACCTGTTATGTTTGTACATCCCCAGGGAACTCTACCAGAACCCGTTATGTTTGTACATCCCCAGGGAACTCTACCAGAACCCGTTATGTTTGTATATTCCCAAAGAACTCTACCAGAACCCGTTATGTTTGTACATCCCCAGGGAACTCTACCAGAACCCGTTATGTTTGTACATCCCCAGGGAACTCTACCAGAACCCGTTATGTTTGTACATCCCCAGGGAACTCTACCAGAACCCGTTATGTTTGTACATCCCCAGGGAACTCTACCAGAACCCATTATGTTTGTACATTATGGTTTATCCATCCCAGGGAACTCTACCAGAACCCGTTATGTTTGTACATCCCCAGGGAACTCGACCAGAACCCATTATGTTTGTACATCCCCAAGGAACTCTACCAGAACCCGTTATGTTTGTACATCCCCAGGGAACTCTATTTTATTTTATTTATTTATTTTTATTTTTATTTTACATTTGTTAAACGGGCTAGTCTAGCTGGATATATGTCCATTTTCAGTAGAGGCCCGGGGAGAAAAGCAACACACATAAATCAATACATAGTTATGGCTAGGCTTGTATAGGCCCTAGGGCTGATAGCCTAGTACCAACCTATGAACCTATGAACCAAGGAGACAATTAATAAAAAATTTAAGTACAAAAGAATATACATTTAGTAATAGGAACAACAACTACCAGAACCCGTTATGTTTGTACATCCCCAGGGAACTCTACCAGAACCCGTTATGCTTGTACATCCCCAGGGAACTCTACCAGAACCCGTTATGTTTATCCATCCCTAGGGAAGTCTACCAGAACCCGTTATGTTTGTACATCCCCAGGGAACTCTACCAGAACCCGTTATGTTTGTACATCCCCAGGGAACTCCACCAGAACCCGTTATGTTTATCCATCCCCAGGGAACTCTACCAGAACCCGTTATGTTTGTACATCCCCGGGGAACTCTACCAGAACCCATTATGTTTGTACATCCCCAGGGAACTCTACCAGAACCCGTTATGTTTGTACATCCCCAGGGAACTCTACCAGAACCCGTTATGTTTGTACATCCCCAGGGAACTCTACCAGAACCCGTTATGTTTGTACATCCCCAGAGAACTCTACCAGAACCCGTTATGTTTGTACATCCCCAGGGAACTCTACCAGAACCCGTTATGTTTGTACATCCCCAGGGAACTCTACCAGAACCCATTATGTTTGTACATTATGGTTTATCCATCCCCAGGGAACTCTACCAGAACCCGTTATGTTTGTACATCCCCAAGGAACTCTACCAGAAACCGTTATGTTTGTACATCCCCAGGGAACTCTATTTTATTTTATTTATTTATTTTTATTTTTATTTTACATTTGTTAACCGGGCTAGTCTAGCTGGATATATGTCCATTTTCAGTAGAGACCCGGGGAGAAAAGCTCCACACATAAATCAATACAAAGAGA
Source organism: Protopterus annectens (assembly GCF_019279795.1). Lineage (NCBI taxonomy): Eukaryota > Metazoa > Chordata > Ceratodontiformes > Protopteridae > Protopterus > Protopterus annectens. The sequence continues at coordinate 968,458,262 of NC_056733.1, read as the reverse complement.
CAATTAATAAAAAATTTAAGTACAAAAGAATATACATTTAGTAATAGGAACAACAACTACCAGAACCCATTATGTTTGTACATCCCCAGGGAACTCTACCAGAACCCGTTATGTTTGTACATCCCCAGGGAACTCTACCAGAACCCGTTATGTTTGTACATTATGGTTTATCCATCCCCAGGGAACTCTACCAGAACCCGTTATGTTTGTACATCCCCAGGGAACTCTACCTGAACCCGTTATGTTTATCCATCCCCAGGAAACTCTACCAGAACCTGTTATGTTTGTACATCCCCAGGGAACTCTACCAGAACCTGTAATGTTTGTACATTATGGTTTATCCATCCCCAGGGAACTCTACCAGAACCCGTTATGTTTGTACATCCCCAGGGAACTCTACCAGAACCCGTTATGTTTGTACATTATGGTTTATCCATCCCCAGGGAACTCTACCAGAACCCGTTATGTTTGTACATCCCCAGGGAACTCTACCAGAACCCGTTATGTTTGTACATCCCCAGGGAACTCTACCAGAACCCATTATGTTTGTACATTATGGTTTATCCATCCCCAGGGAACTCTACCAGAACCCTTTATGTTTGTACATCCCCAGGGAACTCTATTTTATTTTATTTATTTATTTTTATTTTTATTTTACATTTGTTAACTGGGCTAGTCTAGCTGGATATATGTCCATTTTCAGTAGAGGCCCGGGGAGAAAAGCTCCACACATAAATCAATATAAAGAGACAATTAATAAAAACTTTAAGTACAAAAGAATATACATTTAGTAATAGGAACAACAACTACCAGAACCCGTTATGTTTGTACATCCCCAGGGAACTCTACCAGAACCCGTTATGTTTGTACATCCCAAGGGAACTCTACCAGAACCCGTTATGTTTGTACATCCCCAGGGAACTCTACCAGAACCTGTTATGTTTGTACATCCCCAGGGAACTCTACCAGAACCCGTTATGTTTATCCATCTCCAGGGAACTCTACCAGAACCCGTTATGTTTGTACATCCCCAGGGAACTCTACCAGAACCCGTTATGTTTGTACATCCCCAGGGAACTCTACCAGAACCCGTTATGTTTGTACATCCCAAGGGAACTCTACCAGAACCCGTTATGTTTGTACATCCCCAGGGAACTCTACCAGAACCTGTTATGTTTGTACATCCCCAGGGAACTCTACCAGAACCCGTTATGTTTATCCATCTCCAGGGAACTCTACCAGAACCCGTTATGTTTGTACATCCCCAGGGAACTCTACCAGAACCCGTTATGTTTGTACATCCCCAGGGAACTCTACCAGAACCCTTTATGTTTGTACATTATGGTTTATCCATCCCCAAGGGAACTCTACCAGAACCCGTTATGTTTGTACATCCCCAGGGAACTCTACCAGAACCCATTATGTTTGTACATTATGGTTTATCCATCCCCAGGGCACTCTAGCAGAACCCGTTATGTTTGTACATCCCCTGGGAACTCTACCAGAACCCGTTATGTTTGTACATCCCCAGGGAACTCTACCAGAACCTGTTATGTTTGTACATCCCCAGGGAACTCTACCAGAACCCGTTATGTTTGTACATCCCCAGGGAACTCTACCAGAACCCGTTATGTTTATCCATCCCCAGGGAACTCTACCAGAACCCGTTATGTTTGTACATCCCCAGGGAACTCTACCAGAACCCGTTATGTTTATCCATCCCCAGGGAACTCTACCAGCACCCATTATGTTTGTACATTATGGTTTATCTATCCCCAGGGAACTCTACCAGAACCCGTTATGTTTGTTCATCCCCAGGGAACTCTACCAGAACCCGTTATGTTTGTACATCCCAAGGGAACTCTACCAGAACCTGTTATGTTTGCACATCCCCAGGGAACTCTACCAGAACCCGTTATGTTTATCCATCCCCAGGGAACTCTACCAGAAGTCCTGAACTTACTCCAGCCCTTGGAACCTGTCTCTGGACTTAAACTAAATTGGAACAAGTATGACTTTTTTCCTGAACGCTAGGTGTTTACATATGAAAAATAAGCTTCCTTTGTTTCGGATAAGGTGGACTACAGAGCATACATATCTTGACATCCAAATAAGTAATAAATATGGTAAAAGTGGCAAGGAAAACTTGAGTAAATTAGTAGAAGACTATAAAAAAGAAAGAATTAGTGCCTGGGCAGTGATCACATTTCCATTCTAAGCTTGTATTGCTACAGTTCGTATATAATCCTACCTAAATTCATCTTCACTTCCAGATGTATACCAGCTTTGTCCCAACATCCTTTACCACTAAAGCTACAAAGGATGTCTTTGAGTCAGCTACTTTCACACTGTGAGTTCTACCTGTGAGCCAGTTTGCAACTCACCTAGTGATAAAGGGGTTGATGCCTAGCTTAGTGAGTTTTTCTGATTCCTGAGTGGGGAATTGTATCAAAGGCCTTGGCCAGATCAACATAGACTGTATATGTTCATAGGTTCATAGGTAGGTACTAGGCTATCAGCCCAAGGGCCTAAGTAAGCCTAGCCAACAAGGTTCCCTGGCTTATGCCACCCAAGAAAGTTAATTTCCTGTGCCCCTGTTGAGCAGAGCCAGAGAAGTGATCCCTGGGGAGTATTTCCTATTTCCCATCCACTTATCAAGATTTTTCTTGAAGAGTGCTAATGAGGAACTTTGCTTGACATAGATGGGTAGCTTGTTCCATAGTATGGGAAGTCTCTGGGACAGGAATCTATCCCTCCAGCATGTCCTGTTTATTGTGGTGACAAGGTTTAGGTCCCTAGAGCATGTAGCTCGGATTGATAGGGATTTCTTTAGGTGTAGCATGTCCAACAGCTCTGGGTTTGACATAGCTTTATATGTTAGGCAGAGATCACCTCTGAGTAGGCGATATGCTACGGAGTAAAGCTGGAGTTTTTTGAGATGTTCAGTGCAAGGCATCTGTTTGAGGCCAGTAATCCTCTTTGTGAGGTACTTCTGTGGCCTTTCCAGCTGCTGCAGATGTCTGTTGAGGTACATTCCAAAAGGGGCATTGTACTCTATAATGGGTCTAATGAGTGTCGAGTAGAGGGGAACAATGACCTCTTTTTTCCTAGATGAGAACCCTTTTGTGATGAGGTGTGCCACATATAAGGATTTCCTGACTACTGTGGTGATGTGATTATCAAAGGAGAGACTACTGTCCACCTGGGTCCCCAGGTCTCTTATCACACATTCAGCATTAAGTATACTGCTGCCTATGTGGTAGTTCATGGGTGTAGAGTGTTTACTAAAGGGGGATGACAATGCACTTTTTGACATTGAGTTTGAGGCCATGGCTCTAACACCAGGCATCTGTCTCAGTGAGGCCCTTCTGTAGGATGTCCACATCATTTGGGGAGTCAGCTATGGCTCTTAGTTTGCAGTCATCTGTGAACTTCATTAGCCAAAGGCCTTCTGTGTTAGCCTGTACTTCAGAGAAGTATATACCAAACAGGAGAGGTCCCAGGACTGAACCCTGTGGTACTCCACTTGTCACTGGTTTGAAGTCAGATTTGAAGTCTGCAACTTTTACAGTGTGGGTTCTGTCAGTGAGCCAAATGGCAACCCATCTTGTGATGTAGGGATTCATACCTAGTTTAGTGAGTTTAGCTATAATTCCAAATGTGGAATGGTATCAAAAGCCTTGGCGAGGTCATGATAGGCTGTGTGAACCACTTTACTCTCATCTATGGCTTTGGTGACTGCCTCAAAGAAGTTGATCAGGTTCAGGAGGCATGATCTGCCTTTCATAAACCCAAACTTGGTAGAGTCCAGAGTTTGGCGGTTACCAATGTCTTTGTTTATGAGTTCCATGATGATACATTTCATGGCCTTACAGACCAGGCTCGTCAGGCTAAGAGGGCGATAGTTCCTGGGATCAGTGGTGGCTCCCCCTTTGTGGAGTGGGATAACTGTTGCTGTGCACCACTCAGTGGCCACAAAGCCTGATGTGAAACTATGATTGAACATGGTGCTTAGGTGGGGAGCCAGTTCGTTCTGATGTTCGTGTAAAACGCAGCCTGGGATGTTGTCTGTTCCCATGGATGCTGTGTTTTTGGCTTTAGAGAGTGCAGATTTTACCTGCATAGTTTTGATTACAGGAACTCTGCATTCTTCCTGTATAGATATGGGCCCTTTAGGGAGGGGAGTAAAGTTAGCACAAACCTGTCTGCCAGGATGTTGACAATATCAGTTGGTTCTGTAATTTTCATGCAGTTGTGATGTAACTCAGAGCAGATCTGGGTGCTGACATTGAAATTCTTAGCATAGCTATAGAATGCTTTGTGGTTGTCCCTAAATCAGTGGCAATTTTGTTTTCATAGCTAGCTTTGGAGGATCTTATAAGGGATCTTAACGTCTTACTGAGGCTGACCAGGGAACTCCTTCACTCATGGGATTTACTCTCTTTTGCAACAGTTTCTTCCTTATGTTGTAGAATTTGTTTATGGCAGGGGACCACCAGATTGGCTTCCTTTTTTTGGAGGATAGCATCTTGGTTGTATTTGGGATATCACAATCCATGCACTTTTGTAAGTGCTTATAGAGTGCATCTGTGTAGGATTCAGCAGTCGTAGCTATATTGTCCATCTGCATGGGTGTCATGAAGTTCACCACTTCTGTCTTAAGAAGCATGAAGTTGGCTTTGGAGAAATTTTTTACCATGATTTCCTTAATGGGGGGTGAGGGCTGGATGTGGATATCTAGGGTGATTAGCTTATGGTCGGATCTGACCAATGAAGAGTTGACTTCAGGTGTGGAACACCGGTCACTCATGTTGGTAATGACTAGGTCTTGGATATTGTTGCCCCTGGTGGTGGTGTGGATAAGTTGATCCAGGGGATTGGAATTTATGAATTCCAGAAAGCGTTGAGCCAAGGAGGTGGTACATGAGCAGTTTTCTCAGTTAATGGTGGGGTAGTTGAAATCGCCCATTATTAGTGTGTTTGGTTGAACCCTAATAATATGAACTACCTTGCCTTCATCCACGGCTCTGGTGACTGACTCAAAGAAATTGACCAAGTTTAGCAGTCATGATTTACTCTTCACAAAACCAAACTGTGTGGGATCCAGAGTTTGGAGATTTCCTATATCCTTGTTTATTAAGTCCATGATGAGGCATTCCATAGCTTTGCATATCAGACTCATCAGGCTAATGGGGCGATAATTCCCAGGGTCTGTAGTTGCTCCTCCTTTGTGGAGAGGGATGACTGTAGCAGTGCACCATTTGGTAGGGACAAAGCCTGAGGTGAGGCTGTGATTGAACAAGGCACACAGGTGAGGTGCCAGTTTACTCGGTAGTTCATGTAGAACACAGCCAAGGATATTGTCAGGTCCCACAGAAGCTGTATTCTTGGCATTGGACAGTGCTGTTTTAAACTGTGCTGCAGTAATACTGGGTGCCTGGCAATCTATGGTATTATGACTGGTCTTTCGGGGGGGATACAGTTGGCAATGAATCTGTCAGCCAGTATATTGGCAATATCTGTTAGCTCAGTAAAGGAGGTACCGTTGTGTAGTAGCTCAGAGCAAATCTGGGTATTGCCGTGGAGATTCTTTACATAACTATAAAAGGCCTTGTGGTTGTCTTTACTATCTGCTGCAATTCTGTTTTTATAGCTAGCTTTTTTGCAAAAACACGACTGTCAGTGCTGCAGATGTTTTTTGACCATTTAAACTTTGACATTTTTTTCAGTATTTTGAACGTTCGGTGTAATGACTTTCGACGTTATGACTGTCGACCATATGAAACCTTTTGATTGTAAACCGTGTAGACCTACATTGTTACAACACTATGCTATGTCAGAGTACTCAATATTAATAGCCTTTAATCTGTTAAATATATAGTGGTGTATGTTCTTATATGCCTGGGAGAATAAGTGCAGGTTGACTTTAATGTGATTTATTTACTAATTTTCTTCTATCTTTTAATGATTTTGAAATGTTATGAATTGATAAGGAATTGGGTTTACTTTTTTGGAATGTGGGTGATGTTATTTAGTCCAAGATGTTTTAATGTTAATAAACTATTTCACAAAAAATAAATAAATACAAATAGAGGACACTCACATTTATTAAACCATCCCACCCCCAAGCATATGGCATACACAATACCCCACTCCAACATGAGAATATTGTTAGAGGCCTTGGTACTTGGGTCAATAATTCCTCCAACATGAGAATGTTGTTAGAGGCCTTGGTACTTGGGTTGATAATTACTCCAGCATGAGAATGTTGTTAGAGGCCTTGGTATTTCGGTAGATAATTACTCCAACATGAGAAGGTTGTTACAGGCCTTGGTACTTGGGTTGATCATTACGCCAACATGAGAATATTGTTGCAGGCCTTGGTACTTGGGTCAATAATTACTCCAACATGAGAATGTTGTTAGAGGCCTTGATACTTGGATCGATAATTACTCCAACAAGAGAATGTTGTTAGAAGCCTTGGTACTTGGGATGATAATTACTCCACCATGAGAATGTTGTTAGAGGCCTTGCTACTTGGGTTAATAATTACTCCAGCATGAACATGTTGTTAGAGGCCTTGGTACTTGGGTAGATAATTACTCCAATATGAGAATGTTGTTACAGGCCTTGGTACTTGGGTAGATAATTACTCCAACATGACAATGTTGTTAGAGGCCTTGGTACTCGAGTTGATAATTACTCTAACATGAGAATGTTGTTAAGAGGCCTTGGTACTTGGGCTGATAATTACTCCAACATGAGAATGTTGTTAGAGGCCTGGATACTTGGGTTGATAACTACTCCAATTACTCCAACATGAGAATGTTGTTAGAGGCCTTGGTACTTGGGTTGATAATTACTCCAACATAAGAATGTTGTTAGACGCCTAGGTACTTGGGTTGATAATTACTCCAACATGCGAATGTTGTTAGAGGCCTTGGTACTTGGGTTGATAATTACTCCAACATTAGAATGCTGTTAGAGGCCTTGGTATTTGAGTCACTAATTACTCCAACATGGGAATGTCGTTAGAGGCCTCGGTACTTGAGTCGATCATTACTCCAACATGGGAATGTTGTTAGAGGCCTTGGTACTTTGGTCGATAGTTACTCCAACATGGGAATGTTGTTAGAGGCCTTGGTACTTGGGTCAATAATTACTCCAACATGAAAATGTTGTCAGAGGCCTTGTTACTTGGGTGGATAATTACTCCAACATGAGAATGTTGTTAGAGGCCTGGGTACTTGGGTCGATAATTACTCCAACATGGGAATGTTGTTAGAGGCCTTGGTACTCGGGCTGATAATTACTCCAACATGAGAATGTTGTTAGAGGTCTTGGTACTTCGGTTGATAATTACTCCAAAATGAGAATGTTGTTAGAGGTCTTGATACTTGGGTTAATAATCACTCCTACATGAGAATGTTGTTGGAGTCCTTGGTACTTGGGTCAATAATTACTCCAACATGAGAATGTTGTTACAGGCCTTGGTACTTGGATTGATAATTACTCCAACATGAGAATGTTGTTGGAGGCCTTGGTACTTGGGTTGATAATTACTCCAGCATGAGACTGTTGTTAGAGGCCTTGGTACTTGGGTTGATAATTACTCCAACATGAAAATGTTGTTGGAGGCCTTGGTACTTGGGCTGATAATTACTCCAACATGAGAATGTTATTAGAAGCCTTGATACTTGAGTTGATAATTACTCCAACATGAGAATGTTGCTAGAGGCCTTGGTAATTGGGTTGATAATTTCCTCTGCTTTGATCATCAAGTAACAATGTAGTGAGAAAGTCCTTCTGCTTAGTACATCTGACACTAAGGGGTATCTTCCATATCTAAAGAGGTCATTGTCACATTATATTCAGCATTCATCAGGCTAATTACTGAATGAAGTACCCCCTTTGGAATGTACCTCACTAAACATATCAAACAACTAGAAAGACCCCTAGGGGTTCTAAGAGAAATCTTGATGAGTGGATGGGAGATCGTAAGTTTACCCCAGGGGGTCACATCTGTGTCACTGCTAGACAGGGGCACAGTAAACTAATTCTATTATATAAGGGGACCTTCACTGTCACTACTAGACAGAGGCACAGTATTCTAGATTTATTCTGTACATTTTTGTACCACTTCATGGGGTGGCAAAAGCCACATCACTATGGCTAGGCTTACAAATGCCCCAGGGCAGATAGCCTAGTACTATACTATGAAACTATGAAACTAAGAAGATCCCTGCTTAGAATCCCTAAGCTACTGGAGAAAACTGGAAGTACATTCCTTTAACCATTGTCTTACAGACTCCTGAAGGCATATCTATGCCTTACATCCACGCCATTAGGGAAATAATAGCCCAGGATATTTTGTATCCTGAAAAATCAAATAGTCCCACGAATACCAGACTACAGGATCTAAAATTTCACCGGCGGATAAATAAAACAAGGTGGAGAGATAGGTTCATTATGCAGTACATTCCCCACCTTTAGAATAGACTCCCATCACAAATTAAGCAGTGTGATACATTATATTCCTTCGAACGGGAATGGGACAGTTGGACAGGTGTTCAAAAATTCACGTCTGGCCCTCCTCAAGAGAGGATGTTAAGTCTGAGGGTGGGTGTAAGTCTTCACATGACCCCTTCCCTATGTATTTCCTATGACCTATAACCCTAATAGCTATCATTAGTCATGCAACAGATTGTGGGCTAGGCTGGTGCTGATCAGTGAGGGAATATTTGGTAAAGTTGCTATAAGGCATGGCTACAGATGAGGACTGGCAGGCAATGAAAAAGTGGAGAGAGGAATTACGTGAGTCATCATCTTCTTTCAGCTGTTCCCTTTAGGGGTCGCCACAAAAAATCATCTGTTTCCATTTCTTCCTGTCCTCTGCATCTTGCTCTGTCACACCAACCACCTGCATGTCCTCTCTCACCACATCCATAAACCTTATCTTAGGCCTTCCTCTTTTCCTGTTACCTGGAAGCTTCATCCTTAGCATGTTTTTCCCAATATACTCAGCATCCCTCCTCAGCACATGTCCAAACCAATGTAATCTTGCCTCTCTGGCTTTGTCTCCAAACCTTCCAACCTGGGCTGACCCTCTAATAAACTAATTCCTAATCCTGTCCAGCCTCGTCACACCCAGTGCAAATCTTAACATCTTTAACTCTGACACATCCAGCTCTAACTCCTGCCTTTTTGTCAATGCCACTGTCTCCAACCCATATAACATAGCTGGTCTCACTACCCTCTTGTAGACCTTCCCTTTCACTCTTACTGGTACTCATCTGTCACAGCTCACTCCTGACACTCTTCTCCACCCACTCCATCCTGCCTGTACTTTCTTCTTCACCTCTCTTCCACACTCACCATTACTCTGAATTATTGATCCCAAGTATTTAAACTCATCCACCTTCGCCACCTCTACTCCTTGCATCCTCACCATTGCTCTATCCTCCCTCTCATTCACACACATATATTCTGTCTTAGTCCTGCTAACCTTTATTCCTCTTCTCCCTAGAGCATATCTCCATCTCTCCAGGGTCTCCTCCGCTTGTTCCCTACTCTCACTACAGATCACAATGTCATCTGCAAACATCATAGTCCACGGGGACTCCTGTCTGATCTCGTCTGTCAACCTGTCCATCACCATTGCAAATAAGAAAGGGTTCAGAGCTGATCCATGATGTAATCACACCTCCACCTTAAACGCATCCGTCACTCCCACCACAGACCTCACCACTGTCACACTACCCTCGTACATATCCTGTACCACTCTTACATACTTTTCTGACACTCCCAACATCCTCATACAATACCAGAACTCCTTTCTAGGCACCCTGTCATATGCTTTCTCTATGTCTACAAAAACACAATCCAACTCCTTCTGACCTTCTCTGTACTTCTCCATCAAAATCTCAGAGCAAACATCACATCTGTAGTGCTCTTTCCAGACATGAAACCGTACTGCTGATCACTAATCATCACGTCCCTTCTTAACCTAGCTTCCACTACTCTTTCCCATAACTTCATGATGTGACTGATCAATTTAATCCCTCTGTAGTTACTACAGCTCTGCACATCACCCTTATTCTTAAAAATCGGTACCAAAACACTTTTTCTCCATTCCTCAGGCATCCTCTCACTCTCCAAGATTTCATTAAACAATCTGGTTAAAAACTCCACTGACATTTCACCTAAACACCTCCATGCTTCCACAGGTATGTCATTTGGAACAACAGCCTTTCCATTCTTCATCTTCTTCATAGCTATCCTTACTTCCACCTTGCTAATACATTGCACTTCATGATTCACTATCCCCACATCATCCAACCTTCTCTCCCTCTCATTCTCTTCATTCATCAGCCCCTCAAAGTACTCTTTCCATCTGCTCAACACACTCTCCTCGCTTGTGAGTATGTTCCCCTCATTATCCTTTATCACATTTACCTGCTGCATATCTTTCCTAGCTCGGTCCCTCTGTCTAGCCAGTCGGTACAGGTCCTTTTTTCCCTCTTTAGTGTCCAACCTTTCATACAACTCTTAATACGCCTTATCCTTAGCCTTCACCACCTCTCTCTTTGCCATGCACCTCATCTCCTTATACGCCTGCCTACTTTCTTCATCTCTCTGACAATCCCACTTCTTCTTTGACAACCTCTTTCTCTGTATACTCTCCTGTACTTCCTCATTCCACCACCATGTCTCCTTGTTGTCCTTCCTCTGTCCAGATGTCATACCAAGCACCTTTCTAGCCATCTCCTTTACTAGCTCTGCTGTATTTACCCAGCTATTTGGTAACTCTTCACTGCCACCCAGTGCCTGTCTTAACTCTTCCCAGAACTCCACATCACAATTACCCTTTTTCAGTTTCTACCATTTGATCCTTGGTGCTGCCCTCACACTCCTCCTCCTCTTCTTGATCACCAACATTATCCTACAAACCAACATCCTATGCTGCCTAACTACACTTTCCCCTGTCACCACTTTACATTCTCCAATCACCTTTAGACTGAATTACGTGAGTAGACTATTTATGTAAGGAAGAAGTAGATGGGATATTTTGGGGGGATTTGGAGGAGATGAGATCAAAAAGGGGTAGAAAAGCAGAATTACTGTTGTATGAGAAATTCAAAAACAAATAGAAAGAAAAGATGAAGAAAGATGTGGAGGCAGGTAAAACAGGATTAATGAGAAGTGAGAAAAATGTGATGATTTAATCAGAGCAATGGAAAGGACAAATAATTTATACCAACATGGGATACAGAAAAGTGTTGTTTGGGCATGAATAAACCTCAGGACAGTGAATTAAAGTGAGTATAGAGTTTAGCAAGCTGAGAAGCTGTGAAAGGGAGCAGAGGACTATGTTCCCAAATAGTAACAGGGCTTGTTTCACAGATGGCACAGGAGGAGTGTGTTCCCAAATAGTAACAGGACTTGTTTCACAGATGGCACAGGAGGAGTGTGTTCCCAAATAGTAATGGCAGGACTTGTTTCACAGATGGCACAGGAGGAGTATGTTCCCAAATAGTAACAGGACTTGTTTCACAGATGGCACAGGAGGAGCATGTTCCAAATAGTAACAGGACTTGTTTCACAGATGACACAGGAGGAGTGTGTTTCCAAATAGTAACAGGACTTGTTTCACAGATGGCACAGGAGGAGTATGTTCCCAAATAGTAATGACAGAACTTGTTTTCCAGATGGCACAGGAGGAGTATGTTTCCAAATAGTAACAGGACTTGTTTCACAGGTGGCACAGGAGGAGTGTGTTCCCAAATAGTAACAGGACTTGTTTCACAGATGGCACAGGAGGAGTATGTTCCCAAATAGTAACAGGACTTGTTTCACAGATGGCACAGGAGGAGTATGTTCCCAAATAGTAACAGGACTTGTTTCACAGATGGCACAGGAGGAGTATGTTCCCAAATAGTAACAACAGGACTTGTTTCACAGATGGCACAGGAGGAGTATGTTCCCAAATAGTAACAGGACTTGTTTCACAGATTGCACAGGAGGAGTGTGTTCCCAAATAGTAACAGGACTTGTTTCACAGATGGCACAGGAGGAGTATGTTCCCAAATAGTAACAGGAGTTCTTTCACAGATTGCACAGGAGGAGTATGTTCCCAAATAGTAACAGGACTTGTTTCACAGATGGCATAGGAGGAGTGTGTTCCCAAATAGTAACAGGACTTGTTTCACAGATGGCACAGGAGGAGTATGTTCCCAAATAGTAACAACAGGACTTGTTTCACAGATGGCACAGGAGGAGTATGTTCCCAAATAGTAACAGGACTTGTTTCACAGATGGCACAGGAGGAGTATGTTCCCAAATAGTAATAGGACTTGTTTCACAGATGGCACAGGAGGAGTATGTTCCCAAATAGTAACAGGACATGTTTCACAGATGGCACAGGAGGAGTATGTTCCCAAATAGTAACAGGACTTGTTTCACAGATGGCACAGGAGGAGTATGTTCCCAAATAGTAAAAGGACTTGTTTCACAGATGGCACAGGAGGAGTATGTTCCCAAATAGTATCAGGATTTTTTTCACAGATGGCACAGGAGGAGTATGTTCCCAAATAGTAACAGGACCTTTTTTACAGATGGCACAGGAGGAGTATCTTCCCAAATAGTAACAGGACTTGTTTCACAGATGGCACAGGAGGAGTATGTTCCCAAATAGTAACAGGACTTGTTTCACAGATGGCACAGGAGGAGTGTGTTCCCAAATAGTAACAGGACTTGTTTCACAGATGGCACAGGAGGAGTGTGTTCCCAAATAGTAACAGGACGTGTTTCACAGATGGCACAGGAGGAGTATGTTCCCAAATAGTAAAAGGACTTGTTTCACAGATGGCACAGGAGGAGTATGTTCCCAAACAGTAACAGGAATTGTTTCACAGATGGCACAGGTGGAGTATGTTCCCAAATAGTAACAGGACTTGGTTCACAGATGGCACAGGAGGACTATGTTCCCAAATAGTAACAGGACTTGTTTCACAGATGGCACAGGAGGAGTATGTTCCCAAATAGTAACAGGACTTGTTTCACAGATGGCACAGGGGGAGTATGTTCCCAAATAGTAACAGGATTTGTTTCACAGATGGCACAGGAGGAGTATGTTCCCAAATAGTAACAGGACTTGTTTCACAGATGGCACAGGAGGAGTATGTTCCCAAATAGTAACAGGACTTGTTTCACAGATGGCACAGGGGGAGTATGTTCCCAAATAGTAACAGGATTTGTTTCACAGATGGCGCAGGAGGAGTATGTTCCCAAATAGTAACAGGACTTGTTTCACAGATGGTACAGGAGGAGTATGTTCCCAAATAATAACAGGACTTGCTTCACAGATGGCACAGGAGGAGTGTGTTCCCAAATAGTAACAGGACTTGTCTCACAGATGGCACAGGAGGAGTGTGTTTTCAAATAGTAACAGGACTTGTCTCACAGATGGCACAGGAGTAGTGTGTTTCCAAATAGTAACAGGACTTGTTTCATAGATGGTACAGGAGGAGTATGTTCCCAAATAGTAACAGGACTTGTTTCACAGATGGCACAGGAGGAGTATGTTCCCAAATAGTAACAGGACTTGTTTCACAGATGGCACAGGAGGAGTATGTTCCCAAATAGTAACAGTACTTGTTTCACAGATGGCACAGGAGGAGTATGTTCCCAAATAGTAACAGGACTAGTTTCACAGATGGCACAGGAGAAGTGTGCTCCCAAATAGTAACAGGACTTGTTTCACAGATGGAACAGGAGGAGTGTGTTCCCAAATAGTAACAGGACTTGTTTCACAGATGGCACAGGAGGAGTGTGTTCCCAAATAGTAACAGGACTTGTTTCACAGATGGCACAGGAGGAGTGTGTTCCCAAATAGTAACATGACTTGTTTCACAGATGGCACAGGAGGAGTATGTTCCCAAATAGTAACAGGACTTGTTTCACAGATGGCACAGGAGGAGTGTGTTCCCAAATAGTAACAGGACTTGTTTCACAGAAGGCACAGGAGGAGTGTGTTCCCAAATAGTAACAGGACTTGTTTCACAGATGGCGCAGGAGGAGTGTGTTCCCAAATAGTAACGGGACTTGTTTCACGGATAGCACAGGACACTAATAAGAATGAAATGAGAAAGGTGTGGGGAGATGATGTCTATTCTAAATGTGAGATAAAATGTGCAGTCACTTTCCATATGTGTTTTCATCACAAGGAAGTGCAATGCTTAAAAAGTCATTAAGTGAAAATGTGTACAGTAAGATTATGGCAAACTGCACTAATGTAACACTGTAACACCTGTGCAACAAAGAATGGAATGGAATGGGTAACTGGGGAAGTGTGATTGAAGTGTGAAACATTTGAATGTGGAAAGGTCAAATGTAAATGTAGTGAACCATTGTAGGGACTTAGGAAAGTGGTGACAGTGCAGAGGATGATGGATGGGGAGAAGGGCTGAGCTGGGGAAGGGAAACCATGTGGGTTGAAGCAGGTGGAGACAGGAGTGTGTTAGCACTAGAAAGAAAGAAAGGTGAATGAAGGGTAGTTTAGAGAGGGGAGCTGGGTCAAGTTATAGATGTTGTTCTAGGGTGCTGAAGTTTGAAGGAGTGGTAGGGTGTCATTGTACATGCCGGTGTCATAGCTCAGGGGAGGACAGGTTTGGGACACAGGGGATAAGATGCCTGAAATGCTGAAACTAGGAGTACCATGTCTGCACAAATGCAGTCACATATATTACCTAAAGTTCTTTAAGAAAGGTGTTATGGAAAGAGGAAAGGTCTGTTCAAGTGCAAATAATTATTTGTTAAATCAGTAATATCTATAAGTAGGACTTTTAGGCTGGATTGTCTGTAATAGAAATGAAATATATTCTCTAAAATGCATAATGTTGCAAGTTTGTCTAGTTAAATAATTTCTGTTAGTTGTTTCAAGGTGTATATGTACTGGACTGTACTTTTGTGTATCTGTCTATATTTTAGGATAAAACTTAAAAAAATATATATTCAAAATAATTTATTAAATGTCATGTCAAGCTGAACCCAATAAGGGACATGTTACACAGAAGACTGGGGTTATAGGTTCATAGGTATATACTAGGCTAACAGCCACCATGGTGCTTTATAAGCCTAGCTGTGCAATTCAACCTAGTTGTGTCCGTATGTATCATGGGAGCTTATTAGGAGGGGTATGTTAAGAAGTTTCTCAAGGTTATGTTGGGGAGTATGTTAGTTTAGGCATTTCTATCTGCCTCTGTCTGTCAGAGACATCGGTGCAAGACCAGGGGTGAATTCCCAGTTTCCCACATTCTGTTGTTCATAAGAAGCTCATTTAAGTGAAGGTTGTTTAAACAAACAAAATCCAGTGAAACAACAATTTATGTAACCCAAACTACAAAAGCCCGAAGAGGTGCTTTTGTGTAAGGATGGATGAGACATCGAAGTAAGATTATACCCCTGTTCCCCTTCTAGCATTTTATTATACGTAGCTATGAGGCTGCAGTAAAAATTACAAATTTCCGTCTCTTGTAGCAAGTTCATAGATTCCATGGTTTGCTGAACCCAGCTTCAGCAAGTCTTATGAGTTTTCATTTCAGTAACTTAGATGAAAACATACAAACCATTTTCAAGCAATAATTTTACTTCCTTTTCAGTCCATTTCTGTGAAGAACTCATGTATGTCTTTTTGCATGGAAGAAAACACATAAAAGCAGTTTTCTAATGTTTGCGCAGCAAATGTAGTTGTTTTAAAATGAACACTAAAATGTTAATTCTATTAGCATCGTTTTTAGCTTAAAAACTATTTTACTTCAAGATTGTTTAAGTAAATTTAGTACATGTGGCATGGAGACGCAGTGGACAACATAACTATGTCCTGAATTTGATTGTCACATTTATTTGCTTCCTGTATGTCCATGAGTTTTTGCCGGGAGCTGATTTCCTTGTTCATCCAAAAGTTTCATAGGTAGGTGGCCTGAAAGTGGCCATATCACCATTAGGACACTGTAAATGCTTGTTTTGCAATTAATTCAAGCCCCTGTTGTCTGCCGTGCACATTCTTGATGTTCATGCACACTTCCCTGATGTCCAGTTTATTGGTCACTGCTTTCTTTAAGAAATCAATCTCGGTATACCTTCTACATGTTCAATAGCAATGAGGCAATGTTTTTTGTTTTTTTCACTTTTCATTACATTTCTGCAACAGTGGAGTCAGTTTACATAGCCAAGGTGAGTGCGACACCCCCAAATAATGATGCAGGGGGCTTTCTCACTTACAAAACATCCTTTTCTTCATGAAGTTAATGCTTTAACTGGAGTGTTTTATGCTCTTGGACTGCTTTGGGCTAGATAAAATGTAGTGAAATCCAGGTGGGTATCCCACTCAGGATTATTTTCTGCCTAACACTGACCATGACCCTAAACTGGATGAAGTGAGTAAAGGAAATGGGTGGATTTACAGGCTGTGTCACGTTTTAACTTTTTCATCTTATTTTTGGCCAACCATTATTGTCTAATAGTAGACCCTACTACTGATATTAGGTTGTAACCACCCTCACTCAGTGTTTATATGAATGTGTTCCCATACCTGTGGGTCACTGAGCTCAGAGGGTAAGAGGACCTCATAACCTAACAGACATTTCTCTTAGCCAGTGGAGAAATGATTAACGCTACCTTGAGTATCCACATGAATGACCACCTCACATCAGGTGTCAGACAAAAATACAAACCTGCTAAAGTACACACTTCTCAGTTCGGTCTGGCTGACACTACACTATTTTACAGGCAGACTGCATCTCCTAAATGTTCCTAAGAAAGTTTTAATGAGAATTCTGTGAAAATCAGTCTTCATCAGAGACCTGAAAAGTGGCCTCTGCTCTTTCAGTCCTATCGTCCCAATTGTCTGTTTTACACCTAAACTACCAGACAAAGCTATAATATAAGCAGACGTCAAACGTCAAACCGTTCTGCTCCTCTTCTCTCTCTCTCTCTCTCTCTCGCTAACCTACTATGTAATGTAAAGATGCTAAATAACAGCCACTGATGATGTCACCAGATGACATAACTGATTGTACTATGTAATGTAAAGATGCTAAATAACAGCCACTGGTGATGTCACCAGATGACATAACTGATTGTACTATGTAATGTAAAGATGCTAAATAACAGCCACTGGTGATGTCACCAGATGACATAACTGATTGTACTATGTAATGTAAAGATGCTAAACAACAGCCACTGGTGATGTCACCAGATGACATAACTGATTGTACTATGTAATGTAAAGATGCTAAATAACAGCCACTGATGATGTCACCAGATGACATAACTGATTGTACTATGTAATGTAAAGATGCTAAATAACAGCCACTGGTGATGTCACCAGATGACATAACTGATTGTACTATATAATGTAAAGATGCTAAATAACAGCCACTGATGATGTCACCAGATGACATAACTGATTGTACTATGTAATGTAAAGATGCTAAATAACAGCCACTGATGATGTCACCAGATGACATAACTGATTGTACTATGTAATGTAAAGATGCTAAATAACAGCCACTGATGATGTCACCAGATGACATAAGTGATTGTACTATGTAATGTAAAGATGCTAAATAACAGCCACTGGTGATGTCACCAGATGACATAACTGATTGTACTATGTAATGTAAAGATGCTAAATAACAGCCACTGGTGATGTCACCAGACAACATAACTGATTGTACTATGTAATGTAAAGATGCTAAATAACAGCCACTGGTGATGTCACCAGATGACATAACTGATTGTACTATGTAATGTAAAGATGCTAAATAACAGCCACTGATGATGTCACCAGATGACATAACTGATTGTACTATGTAATGTAAAGATGCTAAATAACAGCCACTGGTGATGTCACCAGATGACATAACTGATTGTACTATATAATTTAAAGATGCTAAATAACAGCCACTGATGATGTCACCAGATGACATAACTGATTGTACTATGTAATGTAAAGATGCTAAATAACAGCCACTGATGATGTCACCAGATGACATAACTGATTGTACTATGTAATGTAAAGATGCTAAATAACAGCCACTGATGATGCCACCAGATGACATAACTGATTGTACTATGTAATGTAAAGATGCTAAATAATAGCCACTGGTGATGTCACCAGATGACATAACTGATTGTACTATGTAATGTAAAGATGCTAAATAACAGCCACTGATGATGTCACCAGATGACATAACTGATTGTACTATGTAATGTAAAGATGCTAAATAGCCACTGGTGATGTCACCAGATGACATAACTGATTGTACTATGTAATGTAAAGATGCTAAATAACAGCCACTGATGATGTCACCAGATGACATAACTGATTGTACTATGTAATGCAAAGATGCTAAATAACAGCTACTGGTGATGTCACCAGATGACATAACTGATTGTACTATGTAATGTAAAGATGCTAAATAACAGCCACTGATGATGTCACCAGATGACATAACTGATTGTACTATGTAATGTAAAGATGCTAAATAACAGCCACTGGTGATGTCACCAGATGACATAACTGATTGTACTATGTAATGTAAAGATGCTAAATAACAGCCACTGGTGATGTCACCAGATGACATAACTGATTGTACTATGTAATGTAAAGATGCTAAATAACAGCCACTGGTGATGTCACCAGATGACATAACTGATTGTACTATGTAATGTAAAGATGCTAAATAACCTCCACTGATGATGTCACCAGATGACATAACTGATTGTACTATGTAATGTAAAGATGCTAAATAACAGCCACTGATGATGTCACCAGATGACATAACTGATTGTGCTATGCAATGTAAAGATGCTAAATAAGAGCCACTGATGATGTCACCAGATGACATACGTGATTGTACTATGTAATGTAAAGATGCTAAATAACAGCCACTGGCGATGTCACCAGACGACATAACTGATTGTACTATGTAATGTAAAGATGCTAAATAACAGCCACTGGTGATGTCACCAGACGACATAACTGATTGTACTATGTAATGTAAAGATGCTAAATAACAGCCACTGGTGATGTCACCAGATGACATAACTGATTGTACTATGTAATGTAAAGATGCTAAATAACAGCCACTGATGATGTCACCAGATGACATAACTGATTGTACTATGTAATGTAAAGATGCTAAATAACAGCCACTGGTGATGTCACCAGATGACATAACTGATTGTACTATATAATGTAAAGATGCTAAATAACAGCCACTGATGATGTCACCAGATGACATAACTGATTGTACTATGTAATGTAAAGATGCTAAATAACAGCCACTGATGATGTCACCAGATGACATAACTGATTGTACTATGTAATGTAAAGATGCTAAATAACAGCCACTGATGATGCCACCAGATGACATAACTGATTGTACTATGTAATGTAAAGATGCTAAATAATAGCCACTGGTGATGTCACCAGATGACATAACTGATTGTACTATGTAATGTAAAGATGCTAAATAACAGCCACTGATGATGTCACCAGATGACATAACTGATTGTACTATGTAATGTAAAGATGCTAAATAGCCACTGGTGATGTCACCAGATGACATAACTGATTGTACTATGTAATGTAAAGATGCTAAATAACAGCCACTGATGATGTCACCAGATGACATAACTGATTGTACTATGTAATGCAAAGATGCTAAATAACAGCTATTGGTGATGTCACCAGATGACATAACTGATTGTACTATGTAATGTAAAGATGCTAAATAACAGCCACTGATGATGTCACCAGATGACATAACTGATTGTACTATGTAATGTAAAGATGCTAAATAACAGCCACTGGTGATGTCACCAGATGACATAACTGATTGTACTATGTAATGTAAAGATGCTAAATAACAGCCACTGGTGATGTCACCAGATGACATAACTGATTGTACTATGTAATGTAAAGATGCTAAATAACAGCCACTGGTGATGTCACCAGATGACATAACTGATTGTACTATGTAATGTAAAGATGCTAAATAACCTCCACTGATGATGTCACCAGATGACATAACTGATTGTACTATGTAATGTAAAGATGCTAAATAACAGCCACTGATGATGTCACCAGATGACATAACTGATTGTACTATGCAATGTAAAGATGCTAAATAACAGCCACTGATGATGTCACCAGATGACATAACTGATTGTACTATGCGATGTAACGATGCTAAATAGCCACTGGTGATGTCACCAGATGACATAACTGATTGTACTATGTAATATAAAGATGATAAATAATAGCCACTGGTGATGTCACCAGATGACATAACTGATTGTACTATGCAATGTAAAGATGCTAAATAGCCACTGGTGATGTCACCAGATGACATAACTGATTGTACTATGTAATATAAAGATGATAAATAATAGCCACTGGTGATGTCACCAGATGACATAACTGATTGTACTATGTAATGTAAAGATGCTAAATAGCCACTGGTGATGTCACCAGATGACATAACTGATTGTACTATGTAATGTAAAGATGCTAAATAGCCACTGGTGATGTCACCAGATGACATAACTGATTGTACTATGTAATGTAAAGATGCTAAATAACAGCCACTGGTGATGTCACCAGATGACATAACTGATTGTACTATGTAATGTAAAGATGCTAAATAACAGCCACTGGTGATGTCACCAGATGACATAACTGATTGTACTATGTAATGTAACAATGCTAAATAACAGCCAGTGGTGATGTCACCAGATGACATAACTGATTGTACTATGTAATGTAAAGATGCTAAATAACAGCCACTGGTGATGTCACCAGATGACATAACTGATTGTACTATGTAATGTAAAGATGCTAAATAGCCACTGGTGATGTCACCAGATGACATAACTGATTGTACTATGTAATGTAAAGATGCTAAATAACAGCCACTGGTGATGTCACCAGATGACATAACTGATTGTACTATGTAATGTAAAGATGCTAAATAACAGCCACTGGTGATGTCACCAGATGACATAACTGATTGTACTATGTAATGTAAAGATGCTAAATAATAGCCACTGGTGATGTCACCAGATGACATAACTGATTGTACTATGTAATGTAGAGATGCTAAATAGCCACTGGTGATGTCACCAGATGATATAACTGATTGTTTCATAGGTTAGTATTAGGCTAACTGCCCTTGTGAGACATTTTAAGCCTAGCCAATTATCCCTTGTGAGACTCAAACCCTGTACCTTGTGTTTGTAAGGCAAACACCTTAACCATTAGGCCACCCTCCCAACCAAACAGCCTTTGCAGGTCTTGAATCCAGAACCCTGTACACTATAGTCACATTAGTTAACCACTAAGCCATCACAGCACTATGTAATGTAAACATGCTGAATAACAGCTACTGGTGATGTCACCAGATGACATAACTGATTGTACTATGTAATGTAAAGATGCTAAATAGCCACTGGTGATGTCATCAGATGACATAATTTATTGTACTATGTAATGTAAAGATGCTGAATAACAGCTACTAGTGATGTTACCAGATGACATAACTGATTGTACAGCATTTCTACCTGTTCTTAATTGGGGATGGTTTCCTTAGAAAGTGCTTCTGAGATATTAGCTATTAACAGACTTTTTTGTAACAGACCTAGCAGATGTAATTATTACTTTTTATGCAATAGTAAGGGCAGTATTTTATCAACAGGCTCATGTTGAAACTGCAGTCACTGTATTCACTCAGTTTCTACATCAGAACTGAACATTAGACTTGCCATGACTTTAAACATCAATGGAGTAAGCAAAATGTATTTTTCATATCTTTTTCTTATTGTATCTTATATGCCTTGTTACAGCCTGCACCTGCATCATTCTTTATTACATGTTCCATGCCTCATGACAGCCTGCTCCTAGGTCTTTCCTTGTTCCATGTTCTATGCCTCGTGACATCCTGCTCCTGTGTCTTTCCTTTTTTCATGTTCCATGCCTCACGACAGCCTCCTCCTTTGTCTTTCCTTGTTCCATGTTCCATGCCTCATGACAGCCTCCTTCTGTCTCTTTCCTTGTTCCATGTTCCATGCCTCATGACAGCCTGTTCCTGTGTCATTCCTTGTTCCATGTTCCATGCCTCATGACAGCCTGCTCCTTGTGTCATTCCTTGTTCTATGTTCCATGCCTTATGACAGCCTGCTCCTGTGTCATTCCTTGTTCTGTGTTCCGTGCCTTATGACAGCCTGCTCCTGTGTCTTTCCTTGTCCCATGTTCCATGCCTCGTGACAGCCTGCTCCTGTGTCATTCCTTGTTCCATGTTCCATGCCTCATGACAGCCTCCTTCTGTCTCTTTCCTTGTACCATGTTCCATGCCTCATGACAGCCTGCTCCTGTGTCATTCCTTGTTCCATGTTCCATGCCTCATGACAGCCTGCTCCTGTGTCATTCCTTGTTCTATGTTCCATGCCTTATGACAGCCTGCTCCTGTGTCATTCCTTGTTCTATGTTCCATGCCTTATGACAGCCTGCTCCTGTGCCTTTCCTTGTTCCATTCCTTGTGACAGTTTGCACCAGTGTCTTTCCCTGTTCCATGTTCCATGCCTCATAACAGCCTGCTCCTGTGTCTTTCCCTGTTCCATGTTCCATGCCTTATGACAGCCTGCTCCTGTGTCATTCCTTGTTCTATGTTCCATGCCTTATGACAGCCTGCTCCTGTGTCTTTCCTTTTTTCATGTTCCATGCCTCACGACAGCCTCCTCCTTTGTCTTTCCTTGTTCCATGTTCCATGCCTTATGACAGCCTCCTTCTGTCTCTTTCCTTGTTCCATGTTCCATGCCTCATGACAGCCTGCTCCTGTGTCATTCCTTGTTCCATGTTCCATGCCTCATGACAGCCTGCTCCTGTGTCATTCCTTGTTCTATGTTCCATGCCTTATGACAGCCTGCTCCTGTGTCATTCCTTGTTCTATGTTCCATGCCTTATGACAGCCTGCTCCTGTGTCATTCCTTGTTCTATGTTCCATGCCTTATGACAGCCTGCTCCTGTGTCTTTCCTTGTTCCATTCCTTGTGACAGTTTGCACCAGTGTCTTTCCCTGTTCTATGTTCCATGCCTCATAACAGCCTGCTCCTGTGTCTTTCCCTGTTCCATGTTCCATGCCTTATGACAGCCTGCCCCTGTGTCATTCCTTGTTCCATGTTCCATGCCTCATGACAGCCTGCTCCTGTGTCATTCCTTGTTCCATGTTCCATGCCTTATAACAGCCTGCTCCTGTGTCATTCTTTGTTTTATGTTCCATGCCTTATGACAGCTTGCTCCTGTATCTTTCCTTGTTCCATTCCTTGTGACAGTTTGCACCAGTGTCTTTCTCTGTTCCATGTTCCTTGCCTCATGACAGCCTGCCCCTGTGTCATTCCTTGTTCCATGTTCCATGCCTCATGACAGCCTGCTCCTGTGTCATTCCTTGTTCTATGTTCCATGCCTTATGACAGCCTGCTCCTGTGTCATTCCTTGTTCTATGTTCCATGCCTTATGACAGCCTGCTCCTGTGTCTTTCCTTGTTCCATATTCCATGCCTCATGACAGCCTCCTTCTGTCTCTTTCCTTGTTCCATGTTCCATGCCTCATGACAGCCTGCTCCTGTGTCATTCCTTGTTCCATGTTCCATGTTCCATTCCTCATGACAGCCTGCTCCTGTGTCATTCCTTGTTCCATGTTCCATGCCTTATGATAGCCTGCTCCTGTGTCATTCCTTGTTCCATGTTCCATGCCTCATGACAGCCTGCTCCTGTGTCATTCCTTGTTCTATGTTCCATGCCTCATAACAGCCTGCTTCTGTGTCATTCCTTGTTCTATGTTCCATGCCTTATGACAGCCTGCTCCTGTGTCTTTCCTTGTTCCATATTCCATGCCTCATGACAGCCTTCTTCTGTCTCTTTCCTTGTTCCATGTTCCATGCCTCATGACAGCCTGCTCCTGTGTCATTCCTTGTTCCATGTTCCATGCCTTATGACAGCCTGCTCCTGTGTCATTCCTTGTTCCATGTTCCATGCCTCATGACAGCCTGCTCCTGTGTCATTCCTTGTTCTATGTTCCATGCCTTATGACAGCCTGCTTCTGTGTCATTCCTTGTTCCATGTTCCATGCCTCATGACAGCCTGCTCCTGTGTCATTCCTTGTTCTATGTTCCATGCCTTATGACAGCCTGCTCCTGTATCTTTCCTTGTTCCATTCCTTGTGACAGTTTGCACCAGTGTCTTTCCCTGTTCCATGTTCCATGCCTCATAACAGCCTGCTCTTGTGTCATTCCTTGTTCCATGTTCCATGCCTTATGACAGCCTGCTCCTGTATCTTTCCTTGTTCCATTCCTTGTGACAGTTTGCACCAGTGTCTTTCCCTGTTCCATGTTCCATGCCTTATGACAGCCTGCTCCTGTGTCATACCTTGTTCCATGTTCCATGCCTTATGACAGCCTGCTCCTGTGTCTTTCCTTGTTCCATGTTCCATGCCTCATGACAGCCTGCTCCTGTGTCATTCCTTGTTCCATGTTCCATGCCTTATGACAGCCTGCTCCTGTGTCTTTCCTTGTTCCATGTTCCATGCCTTATGACAGCCTGCTCCTGTGTCTTTCCTTGTTCCATGTTCCATGCCTCATGACAGCCTGCTCCTGTGTCATTCCTTGTTCCATGTTCCATGCCTCATGACAGCCTGCTCCTGTGTCATTCCTTGTTCCATGTTCCATGCCTTATGACAGCCTGCTCCTGTGTCATTCCTTGTTCCATGTTCCATGCCTCATGACAGCCTGTTCCTGTGTCATTCCTTGTTCCATGTTCCATGCCTTATGACAGCCTGCTCCTGTGTCATTCCTTGTTCCATGTTCCATGCCTCATGACAGCCTGCTCCTGTGTCATTCCTTGTTCTATGTTCCATGCCTTATGACAGCCTGCTCCTGTATCTTTCCTTGTTCCATTCCTTGTGACAGCCTGCTCCTGTGTCTTTCCCTGTTCCATGTTCCATGCCTCATGACAGCCTGCTCCTGAGTCATTCCTTGTTCCATGTTCCATGCCTCATGACAGCCTCCTTCTGTCTCTTTCCTTGTTCCAATGTTCCATGCCTCATGACAGCCTGCTCCTGTGTCATTCCTTGTTCTATGTTCCATGCCTCATGACAGCCTGCTCCTGTGTCTTTCCTTGTTCCATATTCCATGCCTCATGACAGCCTGCTCCTGTATCTTTCCTTGTTCCATTCCTTGTGAGAGTTTGCACCAGGGTCTTTCCTTGTTGCTTCTTACATGCCTTGTGACTGTTTGCACCCGTGTCTTTTCCACATTACATTTCCACTCTAAGACTGCCTTAACATCAGTGTCAGTGCTGTGACAAGTAATGCACTGTCCTTGGGTGTAGAAGTGCTGCCCTCCTGAGTGGGCCATCCTTCTGTTGAGATGTTAAAAGTGAGGCTCCATCTGTTTGAATGTGTGACAGTTCAGGCAGAAATAAAAGATCTTGCAGCTCCTATTAAAAAGAGTAGAGAAGTTCCCCAATGTCCTGGCCAAATTTCCCCAGAAGTATAAATACCACCTCAGGTCTGCCCTGGAAAGTGGCCACTAGCCTAGTGGAACCAAACCAGTCAACTAAAGGTAAAATCAACAATGGTTAATCTGATTTGTGCACCTGCAATACCGCAAAACAAAATATATCACAGTAACAAAGGAGGGTGTGTCCTTGTAACGCTCTTTTATCTGTGTTGGGTGGTGTTGATTACAGATAAGACTGGACAGGGAGGTGAAATCCTTGACAAGCTACATAGTCTACAAAAAGATGGCCACTGCTCTCAGCTGTGCATCTCTGACTACTAAATCATGTCCATATCAGAATGTGCTATAAATACCAGACTTTTTACAATACATAATCCACCTCATATAAAATATGTCCCCCTCTATAACTTCTGAATTGTAACTTTTGCAATGCTGATCCACTGTTGTTTTGGGTTCCTTATATGCCTGACTCATTTTTTTATATCCTCTCCAAAATTCAGTTTAGCTAAGCATGACCAGGTTTTCTTACACTCTACTGAGACAATGTTATTCTTTGTTAAAATGTCTAATATTTGTCTTTGCTTCAGCATATATCATCACTACCTCTGAAATCATGATAAAGTAAAAATTACACAAGCAAGCATATTTATAATCCTACAGCCAAGATAAAGGTCTCCTTCCTTTACCATCACATCAAATAATAAATCCTTTGATGCCTCTATGCTTAGTTTTGGACCTTAGCTCAGTTTTGTTGTTATGCACTTTGTTTTCTGCTCTTATTATTTGCATATTTTCTTTGATACTCCCTAAGTGGTGTTGTTTACTTATTTGGGGGTGGGGTGGGGGTAGCACTTAATATATAACAGTATAGGTGAGATCATTTTAAATATCTGTCACACTGTGGTTTTAAGAATACCAAACTATGTCATCATATTTAGTCAGTAATAGCAAAAAATCCCACATTTGTTGTTTAGACTGTATCATACAAAATGTATATGTGACTCTAAGTTTCACTAAAACCTTCTCCATTGCTTCTGATTCATCCATTCTTTGCTCAGTTACTACTAGAATATACTATTAAAAAGGTCTGCAAATAATATGGCTTAGCATCACAAATAAAACATCATTAATATGCATTTCAACAATCACAGGCTTTGAAAATGTCCCTTGTACATTATCACTGCAGACTGCATTAACATCCATTAATCTACAGTTGTCTTTATTAACCTTGGTTCTCCATTTAGCACAATTCCCTGAGGTGCGCACATTTTCACCGCTGTAGTATATTCATCGCTAATGTGTGCATCAAGCTTCATGATTTATTTAGAGTATGTACATCAGGAAGGCTGAGTACATAGCTCACCTGATTTACTGTAACTGCCACACAAAAGAATACCTAATTTCATATCAGTAACACTTCCTCAAAGCAACATGCTAGATACAAAATCCTGCTGTTAGTTCATCAAGACATTTCCTGAGGTCAGTGATTTGTAAGAATCTACTAAAATAGAAAATAATCCCTGAGCTGTACTAGCTTTGAAAAAAAAAGAATGCACCACAAACAGAATATAAATGAAAAATAAAATGAATTAAGTGTCTCAAACAGAGTAAGACTTTACAGCCAGATTTGCAGACAGTTATTATTTAAAATAAGTGCTCGCTGTTGCCTGTGGTTTAACTATCACACATCAAATGTTGTTGCTCTGTGCAGTTTCTATAAATAGAACACGTTCAGTTTAGCTCTAGTAGGTATATAAATATTAGGGGACAGAAATGGCTACATCAGTTATGGCAGAGGATTAAGGAATCTGAACGTGTTAAAAGCAGCATTTTTTAAAGTATATATCTGGGATTAACAGTTTAAACATTCAAATGAAGTGATCTGTTGTCAAAATATATGATTAAAAAAAAGCATCCTGAGGTCACTCGCAGACAATTGTGACTACATTTGCTTTTCCTTAGTCATTTTCTTTCTTTCAAGCCATCAATACAGCCTGTTCATAAAATGATAATTCTCAGGAAATGGAAAAGATCCAGAAGTCTATATTTAGTAACAAAAAAAAAAAAAAACTCTGCAGCGGCGGTAGGAGCAGATGACTCTGAGCCGTTAGCCTTGCTGCACAATTCGCCTTTAGTTGCATTCCCAATTACAAGCTCAGTGACTAGCAGAGAGAAAAGAAGGAGAAATAAACTGTCGATTAGAAGAATGCACTGTTAGCAGAAACCCACTCAGGTGAGAGAAATGAAAACACGGAGATGATTGTTGCTATAGTAACTATACCTGTAGTATTAAGAAAAGGTAGTTTTTGCCTTGGTGTTTATTTTATGCAGAAATGAATATGTACTGCCAGTTTGGAATACAGACACCCCCTGTGTGTAAAAACAGCCTAACGCAATGGTCCATGAATAATAGACTGAAGGCTTATTTTGTAGCAAATGCTATCAATAGGTGTGTTTGAATCATCTCAGCTGAGACAGGCATGTGATGGCAGTAGATTCCCGGTGAGTTAAGTTCAATCCTGTATTGAAATAAAAGGTTTGTGAGATGCTCTCTTTTTCATTTTAAGCCTCATCTCCTAGGATGTACAGTAAATAAAAGCAAAAAGTATTTCTTCGATGTAGGTCAGCTGACATTTTTAAATTGTATTACAATAAGGCATTTTTATTCAGAGATTTAGGATATGCACAGTTGTAATGCTGTCAAACTACCTTTGAGAAATGCAGCTCTTTCACAAGTTTTCAGACTTGATTGCTTTGAGAAATACAATTGTTTCAGGTGTTTTCGTAGTCATAGTAACACTTTACTCTGGTTATCCAAGCTTATGAATCATTTACAACTTCTGCAGAATTAATTTCTTATTCATTTTAAATAATTTGACAATACTAAAGTATTATATTTTCAGTTGATTCTGTATTTACAGACTATGTGGCTTCAGAGATGCCTTGTTTCCTTTGTAAACTTTAATTTATGTTTTCTTTTCATAGTTGAACTATATTTACTCCACTCCCTTATCGATTACCTTCTTTGTCACCGTTTAGGAAATTGCCTTAAGTGTGCAAGTCTGAAAGTTTAGAAACTGTGGTGCTAGTCTCTGAGAAATCATTATACATACAGGGTGCAAACATATTTAAACAGCAAGAAATTTAAGCCTTAGAAGTGTTTGTTTGATGGGGTCTATGAGCATTCTTGGTAGAAGAAAAAGAAATACACAAAGAAAATTCTGAATGGCCCTGGCAAGTTCCTCTAGTACTATAAAATTCACCTCATGTCTCCACTGAAAAGAGGTCACTAGCCTAATGAGACTAACCCAGTTAACAAAGGATTTATAATATGTATGTACTGAAGTTCATAGGTGGTTACTAGGACCTGCAGTCTTGAGCCTAGCTAAAATTGTCAGGTTCCCCCTAAATACTGTCTAGTTAATTGACTTGTTCAAGGTGATATAGCAGGCAAGTGAGAACCAAGAATATCAAACCCTGTACCTCAAGAACTAACGCTCTTAGCTAGAACACCATCTCTGCTAACTGCATGCATCTGTGCGCGCGCGCGTGTGCGTGCGTGCGTGTGTGTGTGTGTGTGTGTGTGTGTGTGTGTGTGCACGCACATGTGTGAAGGGCCAAAGTAATGTCTCATGCCAGGCGTTAGCAGTTACCTTTATAGCTGTGATAAATGGTCATATTAATGCATGCTACTCATTCAGCGTACTGTGTATCCTGTTATGTTGGAAATGGAATGCAGGATGCCATCAGCCCCTCTGATCTGAAGGCCCATGTGAAATAACGTCATGCTTTCACCTTAATACCTGTGCTTTAAAAGTGGTAGTCTGTGTTGTACCTTTGCTTTAAAAGTGGTAGTCTGTGTTGTACCTGTGTTTTAAAAGTGGTAGTCTGTGTTGTACCTGTGTTTTAAAAGTGGTAGTCTGTGTTGGTATAATACTACTTGGCATTTAAATAACCCTAAAAGTGGCAGTTTTGACAAAGACAGGTAAAGTAAACCTCTGTTGTGAGCTCTGTTATTGCAAAGATAAAGCTTCACTCAAATAATTGTCTATCTGCTTTTTAACAGTGTTCTCAAAACTGCAGTGTTTTGTTTATAAAATCTTCCAGTTATTAGTAAGTGGTGCCATTTTTTTTCTGTCCTGTTTGTCACCTGTTACCTCTCTTCTGTGCCTCTAAGAGTCAAAAGTTAGTGCTACTCACAACACGTAACGGCTATGATCTTTAGTTAAAAGCCTACTTTATAGTCAGTTGCTTTCTCAGGGCAAACCCATTGCTTGATGTAATAAGCTGTTTTCGCTTAAAGACCAAATGAATTCCTCTGGGTTAATTTTAATGATGAAACATATTCAGAAGCAGGTCATCTTGCATTTCTTGTAAGATGTGTGTTATGCCTCCTTGATACTTACTATAAAAGTCAAATTCCTTTAACTAATTTATCCCTGATTAGTACATATATTTGTACTACTGAAACCTTTTATTAAAAATGAATATAATAATTATGAGCACAGTTTTCCTTGATGCAAGATATTGTGTTATCATAATTTATTGCATGATGCAAGTTACAAATACATTCACAGAGAATTCTAAGTTCAAAGATTCAAAGAAACTTTATTGTCATTTAGGACCACACAAGTGCAGCCTAAACAAAATTACAAATGTCATCTTATGAGAGAAATGCAGTGCAAATCACACAGATACAACAGTATCAAAGAATAACATAATAAAGAAAATAACAACATATATGACATGCAAGAGGTAGTTCACATTGCATAAACACACTCAATCTCCATTATCCAATGATAAATAATAAATAAATACCCACTACCAAACCCCTTCACTGGCAAGTTAGAGAAAAAATACAGACTAGTGAATAACAGCTGTTTGATTAAGCATTTATGTAACTTTATGTAAATTGTTATAATAATAAATTCAACCAATGCCAACATATACAACATATGTTGAGTGCATCAGGACTCATGTCTGGTTCTTACATGTGGCTTTCTTTATATATGTTGCTAAGTATTTAATGTTTCTTTGTATGCATTATTTATAGATCACATCTCTACTGAGCCTGTAGAAGGATTATTTATGGGCATTACTAAATGAAAACAAGGTATCATGTAAGGAATGTTTAATATTAAGTTGACTTGTAACAGCAACACAGGATAAAAACCTTTGTCTTTGTTGACTTTTGGAGCCAGGTTTTACATACAGAAGCTTTAAGGATTTAAATGCCTTCTGATGACTTGTGGTTGACCTGATTACATCTGAACAGGGTTTCATTGGCATATGACGAAATGTTATGTAACCACAGTCAGGACTAACAGACACTGGTTAGGGGGCTGTCAGATGTACTGCATACATGTGCTACAAATAGTCACTATAGGAGACAGTAAACCTAGCTAGCCTGCCCTTTAAATGTAGTTAATATTTTACCTATTTTCATCTCTACATTCCCCTTCACCCTTTCTCCAACTGCTCCATGTCCTCTTTGTCACATGGCTAGGATCTCTTCTCCAGCACCCATTTTGGTAATTCATTCCACAGATCCACACCCTGCTCTGTCATAAAGAACTTTTTTAAAGCTGCTGTGGTGGGCTAGGGGGATAAAGCCCTGATAAAGCCCACGTGACCCAGGTGTGGTTAGCAGATCAGGTGACTAAAAGAAGGGCAGGGAGGGAGGGACATGCCATTCCTGGCGGAGGAAGGTGTGGGCATGCCCATTCTGGAGGAGGAATGTGTGTGGGCATGCCCATCTTGGAGGAAAAGGGTGTAGACATGCCCATCCTAGGAGAGGAGGGTGTGAACATGCCCATCCTAGGAGAGGAGGGTGTGGGCATGTCCAGCCTGGAGGAAGAGGGTGTGGGCATGCCCATCCTTGGAGAGGAGGGTGTAGGCATGCCTATCCTAGGAGAGGTGGGTGTGAGCATGCCCATCCTGGGGGAGGAGGGTGTGGGCATGTCCATCCTGGGACTAGAGGGTATTCATTGATGATGCTCCCTAAGGGCAATTGTGGTCCAAAGAAGGGAGTTACCTTCAGATGTGAGTCAATGAGTGCAAGGGAAGTGGGTTGAAAAATAAGGTAGGTCATGTATAAAAAAAAATGGCTAGAAGATGGACAGCTGACCCCCTAGGATACCTTTAAGTTCCTCACTGGCCCTACTGTAAAGTCGGCCATTGGACTAATGGAGAATTGCAGTGCTGGTAGATCCACTGTAGGATGTGGGGCAATTAAACCACTATCGAATGACAGTAAGAAGGAGTGATTTTCCAGATTCAATGAGTAATTGGTTCCTATGTTCTGCTGCTTGCACCTTCCCCTTATCATTTCTGCTCTGGATGACCCCTGCATATCTCTATAATATGATGTGCATATGTATTGTGTCCCCCTTTCTCTGTTGGTCTGTAGTGAGAACAGCTGCACTTCCCTAGTGCCTTTTCTCACCATCTCATGCATCTTTCTGGTGGCGGCTTTTCATCCTTCTAGTAGCATACTGTCCCCCTCCTTATATGTCTCCTAGAACTGCCCACACTCCTGACCTTGGACTAACCAGGCACTGGTAGAGTGGAAAGACAACCTCTGTGTTTCCGGGGAGTCTATCCCTCTGAGGATACACCCCTACATTTTGTTAACTGCGGCTGCATGTCACTCTGATCTCAATGATCCAATCCAGATGTGATGACCACCGCTCTGGATCTCAATGATCCAGTCCAGATGTGATGACCACCGCTCTGGATCTCAATGATCCAGTCCAGATGTGATGACCACCACTCTGGATCTCAGTGATCCAGTCCAGATGTGATGACCAGCGCTCTGCTGCCATCATGGCTAGAACCTCCCCACATGTCACTCTGATCTCAATGATCCAGTCCAGATGTGATGACCACCGCTCTGGATCTCAATAATCCAATCCAGATGTGATGACCACCGCTCTGCTGCCATCACGGCTACAACCTCCCCACGTGTCAGTCTGATCTCAATGATCCAGTCCAGATGTGATGACCACCGCTCTGCTGCCATCACGGCTACATCCTCCCCACGTGTCAGTCTGATCTCAATGATCCAGTCCAGATGTGATGACCACCGCTCTGGATCTCAATGATCCAGTCCAGATGTGATGACCAGCGCTCTGCTGCCATCACGGCTACAACCTCCCTACGTGTCACTCTGATGTCAATGATCCAATCCAGATGTGATGACCTCTGCTCTGCTGCCATCACGGCTACAACCTCCCCATGGGTTGTTGCACCCAAGTGCAGTGCTTCACACATGTTTGCATTGAATCTCCGCTGACACTTGTTTAGCCCCACTTAGTCAGCCTTTCCAATGTTTTCCTCATGTTCTTCTCTCCATTTTCTGATCATGTGACATCATTGAGTGTGTTGACCCTGGTCAGCTTTCCTTAATATATATCCTAAAACAAATGCACTGACAAGTACTAGTCCTGGGTCCTCTCCTGTTTGGCATCTACTTCTCAGACGTCCAGGATAATACAGCAGGTCTTTGGCTAATGAAGTTCGCAGATGACTGCAAACTAGGTGCCATAGTAGAATCACCTAATGATGTGGACATTCTACAAAGGGGCCTCACAGAGACAGATGCTTGGTGTCAAAGTCATGGCATCAATATCAACACAAGGAAGTGCATTGTCATCCCCTTTTGGAAAAACACTGTACCCATGAACTACCACATAGGCGGTAGCCTACTAAACACCGAAAGTGTGAGAAGAGACCTTGGGACACAGGTGGACAGTCATCGCTCCTTTGATAACCACATCGCCACAGTAGTCAGGAAATCCTTATACATGGCACACCTCATCACAAAGGGGTTCACCTCCAGAAAAAAAGAGGTCATCGTTCCCCTCTACTCATCCCTCATCAGACCCATTATAGAGTATAATATCCCGTTTGGCATGTACTTCGGAAGACATCTACAACAATTAGAAAGGCCACAGAAACACCTCACTAAGAGGAGTACTGGCCTCAAACACATGCCATATGCAGAGCATCTCAAAAAACTCCAGCTCTACTCCGTCGCTTAACACCTACTTAGAGGCAATCTCTACTTAACATACAAAGCCATGTCAAACCCGGATCTGTTGGACATGCTACACTTAAAGAAACCCAATCCCTCCAAGCCACATGCTCCAGGGACCTAAACCTTGGCACCACAATAAACAGAACATGCTGGAGGGATAGATTCCTGTCCCAGAGACTTCCCATTCTCTGGAACAGACTACCCATTCATGTCAAGCAAAGCTCCTCATTAGCCCTCTTTAAGAAAAATCTTGACAATTGTATGGGAAATAGGAAATTCACCCCAGGGATCACTTTTGTGGCCCTGCTAGACAGGGGCGCAGGAAAATAACTTTCTTGTGTGGCGAAAGCCAGGGTACCTTTTTTGGCTAGGCTTATATAGGCCCCAGGGCTGATAGACTAGTACCTACCTATGAACCTAAGAACCCAAGAGCAACATCTACAATACTCCATAGGTTACTTTTCTTACTTCTAGAGCATTACCTAATAGGGCAAATACCGGGGACGTCCACCAATTGTTGTTCTCTCTCATCAGATTCTAGTTGTCATGACAACACAATACTGGTCAGTGTTTTGTTGATGATCTCTATCATCACACTGATTCCTAATAACAGCTAGAGGTGGCCCACCTGGGTCCTGTGCCTTAACCTCCATTGGAACAGCATCTTTCTGGTCCAGCTTCTCCTTTGGTTATCCTTCTCTCTATTCAATGCTTTGCCCACTCTGCTTCATGTTCCTCTTAGCAGGATATCACCGATTCTCACTGCATGGAAACAGCAAAACCTGTGATATTAGGACACAGTTGTAATCCTTTTGCCATAACGATTTCACTTCACTTGCAATGTGCACTTAATTGTAACAAAGTGCCTTTTGTCAGCCAGCCAGAACAGAGAATTTACATTTGTTAGTCAATGTTTGAGCAACTACACTAGTTACTTTGTGATGTTTATTGTTAGTTCATTGTAATTTTGTTATTTTGTGAATTATTTTATTTGCTTGTTTATGATGACCTAGTTATCCAGCTGATCTGAAGCCCATTTTCAGTGAAGACCTTGGAAAAAAAGCTCCACAAATGTATTATAGAATGAACCAATTATATTAATTATTAAAAGATGCATAAAATAATGTGGAATGCAAACACGTTTAGTTGCATTATAAATTTAATAATTAGAATAAGACAGATGCAAAAATAATTATCTGCAAATTAAGCAGTATAAAAACACAGTATACTGAAGACACATGAACATGAAATTATGTAGTTTAATGCAGCCGATTGCCCAAATAGGCCACGGAATTTTCTCTTAGATTGGACTTATTATGGTCAAAATCCTACAGGCATAGTGGATGTAGCTGTGGCAGATGCAATCACCCATATTAGAGTATCCTGCGAGAGACTTAGTAGTTTACTGGGAGGAATGCAGCCTGTTGTGACTTTACCTTTTTAAGGAACTAGTGGAATGGTAATGATGATTATTTTAGTGTCTTTAATGAAAGTGCCTTGTACAACAAATATGGAGCAGATAAAATAGCTCTTTGTAAGAAAAATACCCCCATAACATCTGTTTGGGAATGTGTCCTGCATTTATAGTATAGAATGCTAGGGTTATGCACCTGGCAAATGCTGGATCTGATTTCTTTTACTTTTTTTTCCTTTGTTGATGTGGTTAGGCCCACTATGCTAGTGACTTGTTTTTAGGGGAGACTCAAGGTGGCATTTATACTACTAGCCAAAATTTGGACAGAGCACTGGGGAACTTTCCTTACACTTTTCAGTATGTACCAGGATCTTTTACATCTACCATCACCTCAAGCAGGTGACACCTGATCTTTTACATCTACCATCACCTCAAGCAGGTGACACCTGATTTAATGTTTCACAAGAAGGACAATGTACTCAAGAGGGCAGCAGTCTCCTTAAACTACACTGCAAAGACAGTAATCTTATCTACCTGGTGTGGGAAGAGAACCCACAACCTTCTGCACCAAAGGGAAGTGCACTACCTGGCACACCACTGACACTGTTTGCTTGCATAGTGTTAGCATTAGGGTGAATCATTTTTAGGGTGCTCAAGTTTGTCCATGGAGGATAGTAGGATGAGGATAAAAACTAACAACGTACAAGGCAAGTCATCTGAACAAGCCCGTCTCTAGAACATCGAAGTTAAGGGGAATGCCCCCTGACCTAATGAAATAAAGTTATCTGTATCTGGACTTGTATTTTTAAATATCGTTATTAAACATAAAATTAAAAGACACTTGAGTACGCATACAGTAAAAGAAAAGAAAACAAACCATACTAAAATTTCTTTTTTTTGGATTAGGTGCAGTAACCCCGAGTCCTGTTTGGTTTATTTTAACCACACAGACTCTTGTATCCAGTGACTAAGGGAGGCTAGTGTTTGTGTAATACTGACCAGAGGTGAATAAGGCATTGAATGTGAAATCATGGATGAATAAGTCAGGTAGAAAACGTTAATCAGTATGCAACACATAGAGAGCTACAAGATAATTGTTGCTGTTTATTGTCATCCACAGCTCCCTTAGGAGGTAAATACAACTTAGATAGTCCTAGGGAGATTTACTACCCAGACTGAGGCAGATTCTAACATAAGTTGAAGGGGTATGTGGTTGATGGGTTAAAATACATTTTAATCACAGGTTCAAAGCCAAAACAGAAGCAGTTTGGTAGCTATTGTCTTGGGACACTGTTAACAGAACACAACTGTAAAACTGGAAGCAGTGTTTGCTGCACATTCATCTGCTAGCTATCAACTGTGTAAATTCCAGTATATAAGACTTTACCAAGCCAAGGCAATACAGTAGTGCTATGTGTCATTGAGACAGTAGATGGTGGGCTGGCCTAGTTTTAGGATGTCATGGCAGTGTGACATGCCGGAAGAGGAAATGCTGGCTAAACAGTGCTATATAGGTGCAATAAAAACTGCATTAATAATAAAGGTAATAGTAGGGCTTTATGTTACTTGGGCCATATGGGATGGTCATATGATTACAGGCACTTACTCAAATAATGAAATTATGGGGATAGTGGGAATAAAGAATGTTCACTTTTCAGTTTTGTTTGGCTTCAAATACACAAAGTTATCACCAACAAGCCCATGTACTGCATATTGATTGAAATATTAGTTCTTTAACATTAAATAGCTTTTAGCTTATGGACTGATAAAAGGCTGGGTTGAGCATCTGTTATAAAAAACTACATAACGTTACTGATTAACGTAAGAGACAAACTCCACAGCTGAAGTCAGTGTCAGATTATAAATTTACTTGATGGATTAGGCAAAACCTACCAGCAGTTCCCTACAGATGGCATACAAAGACTGCATTAAAAAAGTCTTGGTGACATTTGTAGTTTATTACTTATTCATTCATCTTTATAGGTTCCATGCCTGTACGCATACCTCTCAACCTCTTAGAGCAAAAAATCTGGACAAATCCTACAATAATGGGAGGACAAATGCCCAAAAATAGGGGCAGATTTTAAATATACTGCTTTTATAAATTTATGTATTTATTTTACATTTGTTAACCGGGAAATTCTAACTGGAACAGGTCCATTTTCAGCGGAGGCCCAGGGAGAAAAGCTCCGGCATCAAGTTATACAAATACAGTACATCCAGCATAATACACAAAACAGGTTACATCATGTATACTGAGTATAGTAATATAACAAGAAATTGATAAAACATTCCAGGTAAAAGAAGATATAGAACACAGGTAAAAGACAATGTCAGTTACAGTACATCCAGCATAATACACAAAACAGGTTACATCATGTATGCTGAGTATAGTAATATAACAAGAAATTAATAAAACATTCCAGGTAAAAGAAGATATAGAACACAGGTAAAAGACAATGTCAGTTACAGTACATCCAGCATAATACACAAAATAGGTTACATCATGTATGCTGAGTATAGTAATATAACAAGAAATTAATAAAACATTCCAGGTAAAAGAAGATATAGAACACAGGTAAAAGACAATGTCAGTTACAGTACATCCAGCATAATACACAAAATAGGTTACATCATGTATGCTGAGTATAGTAATATAACAAGAAATTAATAAAACATTCCAGGTAAAAGAAGATATAGAACACAGGTAAAAGACAATGTCAGTTACAGTACATCCAGCATAATACACAAAATAGGTTACATCATGTATGCTGAGTATAGTAATATAACAAGAAATTAATAAAACATTCCAGGTAAAAAAAGATATAGAACATAGGTAAAAAGACAATGTCAGTTACAGTACATCCAGCATAATACACAAAACAGGTTACATCATGTATGCTGAGTATAGTAATATAACAAGAAATTAATAAAACATTCCAGGTAAAAGAAGATATAGAACGTGGGTAAAAAGACAATGTCAGTTATACATTGGTAAGAGAAGAAAATATATCAAGAAAGATTCGACAGTTAAAAGTACCCTTTCAGATGACCACGCCTTTGCAACAGCATGCCTATTCTGGAATACTCTGTGATTTGCCAGAAAACCACAAATTTTATGAGGAACAGACCAAAAATATGAGGACAGTTGAAAGGCATGCTGCATGCCAGCATTGACATAAGACACAGCATATAATCTGCCTCTGTAAGTTAAGTTAGTAAACATTTTACTTTGTCACAGGTGACATCACTTACTTACCTGCAGAAGCATTATTGTTTATCTAGTTGGCATTGCTTAAGTAATGTGACTGGGCTGGTATACCTTCTGTGTGGGGTCTGCACATTGTCCCTGTGTGCACATAGGTTTCTTCTGCATTCTACAGTTTCCACCTACATTGCAAAGACATGCAATAAGTGGACTGGGCACGCTAAATTGGCCATAGATGTGAGTGTGCATGTGAGTGTATGGTGTGGAACAACTACCATGGCAGGGCTAGCCACCTGGAGGTGTAAACCCTAGCTCTAGATGATTGTCACTGAAGAAATGACACCCTGACCACATGTGAAAAAATGAGAAAAAGAGGTTGTGGATGGATGGATGGATCCTGAAAACAGTACAACTCTTCTCTACAAACCGTTCTGATTTAACAAAGAGAAGATGAATAGTTTACTTAACTGGCTAAATGAATGCACAAGAAAACATAACATAGTCTTTATTTACATCAAGACTGGATGGGCAGAAGAAGGCACAACAGTCTGAATGATGTCTAGTTATAAACGTACATCTTCCACCAGTAGGCACTTACCCCTAATCTGTAGACGTACAAAATGAGAGGACACTGTCATCGTCATCTTCTAATAAATAAAGTCACAAATACTGCATTACAGACAATCCACAACATAATCTCTAGGAAATACAGCTGTTCTTATGAGACTGTATGGGCTGCTTCATTGGAAACTTACCCTAGTAATCCTTTTCATCTTCAGCACTGAATGAATGGAAGAGAAGGTGCTGGCCCTCATGTGGGGAGGGAAGCATGCAACTCTGACAAAAACAACGCAAAATGCCAATATGCCATGAGCGTGTCATCTCTGAAAATACCTTTGGTAGAGAAACTTTTGTTTCACTGGGGCAAACATGATTCAGAGTTGTACATGAGAGAGATGCTTTTAATATTACATGAGCCAAGTTTCACAGGAGATGGACAAGCACCTCACTCACCTTTAAGTGAATTGGTGAGTTGCATTGCTGCATGGATGCATGATTCATAGTCATTCTCAATCCCTATTAATGCGAATTTGCCCTTGTGGGACACAAAGGCAACTTCTCATTAATAGGCAATGTGCACGACTATGAACTGCTAAACTGAGCAGTATTTCAGAACTTGGTTAAATGCACTACTAACCTATGTTAT
Organism: Protopterus annectens; assembly: GCF_019279795.1. Classification (NCBI taxonomy): domain Eukaryota; kingdom Metazoa; phylum Chordata; order Ceratodontiformes; family Protopteridae; genus Protopterus; species Protopterus annectens. Next base: position 968,418,819 of record NC_056733.1, on the reverse strand, counting down.
AAAATGTCCTAGCAGTCCACACACAAGCTTACCCCCAAATAGGCTCACACACACACACACACACACACACACACACACACACACACACACACACACACACACACACACACACACACACACACACACACAAATTCACACTAAACTGAGTAACCATTAATGGTTATGGTCCACAAACCTGTTGCTTCACAAACCCATGTGGGGTGAGGAAATCATTCTGGGCATTATAGGGTTAAATCTATATGCCATAATTGTAAATAATATTTTGATAGTCATAAGGGGGAACCAGAATGACAATATGAGGGGTTATCTTCCAACAGCCCTGCCTTTGGTAGTGTGATAACAACTGCACATCTCAATGATACAGGAAACAATCCATTTACAAAGTTCTTAGCTCTCATGTTCTGTAAATGGTTCCCTAGACTTGGAAAAGCTTTATGAAGGTTAAGAGATGTCATCACTGTCTTTGGATTTATTATGTTTAAGGGCTCTAATAATAGCCACAGTATCTCGCAGGATAGGATCTTCCAGATTTTGGAGCCACATATTGATAAAACAATACATTTGTTAACCAGGAAAGTTGACCGGACAGTAAATACACATTTTCAGTGACGACCCACTAGCAATATCTGTTTAAATAACTTCCCCAGATTTACACAGTAGGTGAATGTAGGTTCTAAGAATCAAACCTAGGACTGCTAAATTGGCTATGTCAAGCAGCAAATAATCTTAATCTCTATGCCAAACTGCCATGTAAAAGTAGAAAGAGTACTGAAAAAATAAGCAAGCCCATCCCTAGGAAGTAAATAGTGCAGTAAACTACCCCAATTCTTCTAGGATGCCTTTGGGATTGATAATAAAGAAACCATAAGAAATCAATACATCCTCCTACATAGATTTCAGCCTGTTAGCCATCATCTCGACAGCATTGTTTCCTCTGTACTCCACTACCATCCCTAAGTCTTTACTTGTCAAAGTTCAGCAATGGATACAATTTTTTCATTTTATTTCACTTCAGAGGGCTTGTATGTTCTCTGCCCAGACATCTCTAGGTAAAACTTTTTAGGCTGTGCTGTTGAAGGGATTTCAGCTTTAGGCCTAGTTACCTAACCTGAAGTATAGCTGTAAGACGTTTCTGGTTATAACATAATTAAACAATAACCACTGCTGATGGTGCAGGCTGTACAGTATTTCCCCACAAATGCTGGACTTACACCATCAGGGCAAGTCATCTGTAGTTCAATGGAAACACAAGTGAATAAATTCTGCACAACCTACAATACCACAATGGATTATTACTGTTATATTACAACAGCAGTTTCATTTATTTATTTAATTTTCCTTGTCTTTTAATTTCTGACTGGAGGTGCACATTTGAAAACATTTAAGAAAATTAGAAAAGTAGTGGTGAATGGCATTGCCAAATTATTTTTTAGGATAAATAAATGTTAGGAAAAGTTGTGAACCCCTTATTACACGCGTGTGTGCACGTGTGTGTGCGTGTGTGTGTGTGTGTGTGCGTGCATGCCTGTGCGAGTGTGTGTGTATGTGTGTGTGTGTGTGTGTGTGTGTGTGTGTGTGTGTGTGTGTGTGTGTGTGTGTGTGTGTGCATGTGTGCGTGTGTGTGCATGTGTGTGCATGCGTGCCTGTGCGAGTGTATGTGTATGTGTGTGTGTGTGTGTGTGTGTGTGTGTGTGTGTGTGTGTGTGTCTGTTGTGAGTTATTAGGACAGTTAGGCAATGACTAACTATAGAATGACCATAGGAGAAGGAAGGGTGTATTTTACACAGGCTACTTACATGGATGATTTATGATTTTTGCTGAAAAAAAGTGGGATGCAATACATTATGATTGTTTGTATTAGCTCTGTGGGAAAGGGTGAGGTTATATTAAACAGAAATAAAACTGAATGAATGACCGTTTAGGGTGACAGCGATAACACAGATTCCTTTTCATTTCCCTGGGTTTCAATCAGATGACCCCCCCCCAAAAAAGTAGTCAATACTTTACTTCATTCTTGTAAAAGGCAGTGGATTCAAATCAGAGATTGCAAAGCCATCCTTAGTGAAACAATCATCCCTCAGCATAACCACTGGTGGCCAGAATCAGCTGCAGAAACAGTGGTCAAGGAAGACTCTGATGTCATCAGAGACAAGGCCAAGGATTAGGAATTTTACTGGAGACAAAACACAAGAGTTCAAGGAAGTGCTCAGGGAGGTAGCACCTCAGAAAGAACAGGAAATAGGTAGAGTCAAAAAAGAATGACAGGATTTGAAAGCAACATGTGCAAAGGCAATACAACAGACATATGGTCGAGCATGCTATAGAAATAGCGGAAGGTAAAATGCAGAAGTCCAGAACGATATCCAAAGAAGGAATGGGTACAAGAAGGGATGGAAGATGGAAAGGATGGACCAGGAATGGGTACAAGAAGGGATGGAGGATGGAAAGGATGGACCAGGAATGGGTACAAGAAGGGATGGAGGATGGAAAGGATGGACCAGGAATGGGTACAAGAAGGGATGGAAGATGGAAAGGATGGACCAGGTTTAGATAGAATGCAAGCAGTCTAATGGCAAAACCGACTACCTGCTCTTCCAGCGGTATCCTTAGGGGTCCCTCAGGGCTCTGTCCTTGGCCCACTGCTCTTCTCTTTATTTACCAGTCAGCTGTCTTCCTCCACACCTAATGCCTCAGTAGTGAAATTCGCAGACGATACCACCCTTATATGTGCTGCTCCCACATTAGATGACCTTCCCTCCTTAACCCAAAACTGTTTTTCATTAGCAGAAACTTGGTTCACTAACTCCCACTTTATTCTTAATCCAAACAAAACAAAACTACTTCCTTTCAGCCCGTGTAGATCCCCCTCAAGTGAAACATTTATCTTAATGTCCAGCAACAAAACCATGATCACCCCAACCACCCACACAAAACTATTATTAGTAGAAACAGACAACAACCTGAGATTTGATGTCCACATATCCCAAACTATCAAGAAAGGCCACAACAAACTCGGTCTCCTCTATCATAACAAACAATTCCTCACTAAACATACTAAAACCACAATGGTTAGGACACATCTCTTATCTACCTTCATCTGTGCTTACCCTGTTCTAACTAATCTATGGAAGGCTGACCTAAACAAACTAGAATCTTACTACAAGATTGCCAAGTTTGCTTCTGGGTCCTCACACAGGACTCATCACTGTTTCCTACTCAAACTACTAAACTGGCCAGAGCTGCCTCAACTTCTAAAACTCAATCAACTGTCACTTGCACATAAGTTATATTACTACCCTGATAAAATTCCAGCACTACAGGATCTAATTCAACCCTATACTACTACTAGAACCCTAAGATCTAGTAATCATAACCTCCTAAATGTCAGTAAATATAATAATGATGCTGGGAAATCTCTGTTCATCTGCTCTGTTTCTAAAGCTTGGAATACCCTACCTAGCTACCTGACGTCTAACAACTCTGACATACGATTTACAAAGCACTTGAAAACACACTATACAGACACCTGTTCCTGTGACTCCTAGGGTAAACAACTACTGTATAATCTAACATTTGTAATACCTACACTGCTAACCCTTTTGCATTTTTAGACCCAATTTCACTACTTTTTGTTTTTCACTCTCTAGCTCTATGCTAGTTCATATCTTTTCCCCCATCTGTGGATTGCAATCAACTATGCTTGCCTCTCTATCTTAGTTAGTAACAATTTCTTTACCTTCAATTTCTGAAACAACTGCAATGCATACAGTTCTTAGTAATACCTTTGATATATTGTCATAAGAAAATCATTGCCCTTGCTGGATGTCTACATGAACCACATAAACAGTACTCCCGTGTATTCATGCTGTTCACTATGCACTATATGAACCACATAAACAGTACTCCTGTGTATGCATGCTGTTCACTATGCACTACATGAACCACATAAACAGTACTCCCGTGTATGCATGCTGTTCACTATGCACTACATGAACCACATAAACAGTACTCCCGTGTATGCATGCTGTTTACTATGCACTATATGAACCACATAAACAGTACTCCCGTGTATGCATGCTGTTTACTATGCACTATATGAACCACATAAACAGTACTCCCGTGTATGCATGCTGTTCACTATGCACTATATGAACCACATAAACAGTACTCCCGTGTATGCATGCTGTTCACTATGCACTATATGAACCACATAAACAGTACTCCCGTGTATGCATGCTGTTTACTATGCACTACATGAACCACATAAACAGTACTCTCGTGTATGCATGCTGTTTACTATGCACTATATGAACCACATAAACAGTACTCCCGTGTATTCATGCTGTTTACTATGCACTATATGAACCACATAAACAGTACTCCTGTGTATGCATGCTGTTTACTATGCGCTACATGAACCACATAAACAGTACTCCCGTGTATGCATGCTGTTTACTATGCACTATATGAACCACATAAACAGTACTCCCGTGTATTCATGCTGTTCACTATGCACTATATGAACCACATAAACAGTACTCCTGTGTATGCATGCTGTTCACTATGCACTACATGAACCACATAAACAGTACTCCCGTGTATGCATGCTGTTCACTATGTACTATATGAACCACATAAACAGTACTCCTGTGTATGCATGCTGTTCACTATGCACTACATGAACCACATAAACAGTACTCCCGTGTATTCATGCTGTTCACTATGCACTATATGAACCACATAAACAGTACTCCCGTGTATTCATGCTGTTTACTATGCACTATATGAACCACATAAACAGTACTCCCGTGTATTCATGCTGTTCACTATGCACTATATGAACCACATAAACAGTACTCCTGTGTATGCATGCTGTTCACTATGCACTACATGAACCACATAAACAGTACTCCCGTGTATGCATGCTGTTCACTATGCACTACATGAACCACATAAACAGTACTCCCGTGTATGCATGCTGTTTACTATGCACTATATGAACCACATAAACAGTACTCCCGTGTATGCATGCTATTCACTATGCACTATATGAACCACATAAACAGTACTCCCGTGTATGCATGCTGTTTACTATGCACTATATGAACCACATAAACAGTACTCCCGTGTATTCATGCTGTTTACTATGCACTATATGAACCACATAAATAGTACTCCTGTGTATGCATGCTGTTCACTATGCACTACATGAACCGCATAAACAGTACTCCCGTGTATGCATGCTGTTTACTATGCACTATATGAACCACATAAACAGTACTCCCGTGTATTCATGCTGTTTACTATGCACTATATGAACCACATAAACAGTACTCCTGTGTATGCATGCTGTTCACTATGCGCTACATGAACCACATAAACAGTACTCCCGTGTATGCATGCTGTTTACTATGCACTATATGAACCACATAAACAGTACTCCCGTGTATGCATGCTGTTTACTATGCACTATATGAACCACATAAACAGTACTCCCGTGTATTCATGCTGTTTACTATGCACTATATGAACCACATAAACAGTACTCCTGTGTATGCATGCTGTTCACTATGCACTACATGAACCACATAAACAGTACTCCCGTGTATGCATGCTGTTTACTATGCACTATATGAACCACATAAACAGTACTCCCGTGTATTCATGCTGTTTACTATGCACTATATGAACCACATAAACAGTACTCCTGTGTATGCATGCTGTTCACTATGCACTACATGAACCACATAAACAGTACTCCCGTGTATGCATGCTGTTTACTATGCACTATATGAACCACATAAACAGTACTCCTGTGTATGCATGCTGTTTACTATGCACTATATGAACCACATAAACAGTACTCCCGTGTATTCATGCTGTTTACTATGCACTATATGAACCACATAAACAGTACTCCCGTGTATGCATGCTGTTCACTATGCACTATATGAACCACATAAACAGTACTCCCGTGTATGCATGCTGTTCACTATGCACTATATGAACCACATAAACAGTACTCCTGTGTATGCATGCTGTTTACTATGCACTATATGAGCCACATAAACAGTACTCCCGTGTATTCATGCTGTTTACTATGCACTATATGAACCACATAAACAGTACTCCCGTGTATTCATGCTGTTTACTATGCACTATATGAACCACATAAACAGTACTCCTGTGTATTCATGCTGTTTACTATGCACTATATGAACCACATAAACAGTACTCCCGTGTATTCATGCTGTTTACTATGCACTATATGAACCACATAAACAGTACTCCCGTGTATGCATGCTGTTTACTATGCACTATATGCTATTAGTAGCTATGATTTTCGTCTTTACCAATATGTTAGTTTAGATGTTTTTTTCACTTTGCTACTTGAGTTGGTCTTTACTATGTTATTCTGAGCTGTGAGTTGCTATGCACTGCATGATATTCTTGTATTATGTACTAATTGTTTATTCTTTTGCTATGTATATATGTTAATCTGGAGATTTTCTCCCCGGGCCTCTGCTGAAAATGGACCTGTGTCCAGTTGGACTGTCCCGGTAAACAAATGTAAAATAAAATAAATAAATACTCATCGGCTAACAAACAGGCTAAGAGAGGATTTTCAATACCAAATACCAAGACATCAGAGGCACTCTACCAGCTTCTAGGGCCTGAGTCAGCAGATGGCACAAAGATTTGTAAGGTTACAATGTAACAGGGGTAAGATACAGGAGATATTCACCAAACAGCATTCATAATGCATGCCAACAACAATCTGCTCACTAGTCCAGAGGACATCAAATGCAGATAGAAGGAGTACTTCCAGAAGCTTCTGTTAGACTCCATAGTGAGTCACACAGATGTCCCACTCACCAGGTCAGATAAGGAGAAAGTCACAGTCAGCTGCCTGTCTGGTGCCAGGATTCATCAGATCAAGCATGCACTCAGTTCTCTTAGCAACAAGCACCATTATGATTCTGTCATAGCTCCTGTTGGAGTGAATGACCTGAGATGTATCTCACTGGACTATATGAAGACAGACATGATTGAGCTCTATAATTATGTGTCCCAGGCAGGTATGTCCTTAGCATTGAGCAGCATATTACCCTCACCTAGAATGATACCACAGTATAAACAAAAACAATCAATTTCAATAATTGGCTTAGTTTTGGTGTCCTTCAAAGGGGATCCAGTTGCTGTCAGCCTGGGTTGACATGGTCGACAAACCTCACTGGTTTGCCACAGACAGTTTGCACCTGGCACCACTATGCTTTCGTCTGTTGGCAAAGGCTCTTGCCTCCCCTATAGAACCTTTTTTAGGCAAGGTCTCAAAAACAAAACTGCCAATGTAAAAATTGCCATTAATAACAAAATAAGGGTTATGTTGATAAATGCTAAGAGCACAACCTGGAAACACTTAGGTTCATAGGTTCATAGGTTCATAGGTTCATACGATGATACTAGGCTATTGGCCTGGAGGCCCTTATAAGCCTAGCCAAGAAATTTGCCCATGTTCCCACAAAGACAGCACCTGTTTTCCCTGTCCAGCAGGGACATGGATGGTATCCCAGGGTGAATTTTCTGTTTCCCATCCAGTCATCCAGGTTCCTCTTAAAGAAGACTAGAGAGGTATTCTGATTGACATGGAGTGGGAGTATATTCCACAGATGGGGGAGTCTTTGGAACACAAATCTATCCCACCAACAAGTTCTTTTAATGTCAAATACCAGGTTGAGGCCTTGCATGTGGGTTCAGCGAGTGGAGTTTGACTTATGGATATCCATCTCCATCAAGGCTGGGTCTGACACAGGTCACCTCTGAGCAGTCTGTATGATAAAGGGACAGGGCTTTTAGCGTATCTGTATAGGATAGGTGTTTGAGACCCTGGATTTTCCCAGTCAGGAACCTCTATGGTCTCTCCAGCTGTTGCATGTGATTGGTAAGGTACATGCAGAAGGAGGCACTGTACTCAATAATGTATCTGATAAGGGAGGAGTACAGTGATGTTATGACCTCCTTGTTCCTGGATGAAATACCCTTACTTATGAGGAGAACCATGTAGAAAGCCTTCTGTACAATGGAGGCAATGTGGTGGTCAAAAGTCAGGAAGCTATCAACCTGGGTGCCCACTTCTGTCACTGGAAAATGTAATGTCTGTACAGTCACAGAAACCTGGTTCAAGGCCTCAGAGAGTACTCTGGCTTTGCAATGCTACAATGCCTTCCACACCTTCAGACTGCAAAATGAATGTGTGAGAACCAAATGAGGCAGTGTTTGAATCTGTATTAGAAATAAATTCACCTCCTGACTAGTTAGACTGGACAACTCCATGGAGTTACTCCATGTTCAGATTACTGTGTTTTAGATCCCCACTCAAGTCATCGCTAGTTATACACCCCCTCCATGGTTCATAACATGTACAAAACCTTCTTGACCAATCTGGAGTCAATCCAAATATTGCCAAACACTCTGGTCATGGGGGATTTCAATTATCCCACAATCAACTGGGAAACCTACTCTAATAGCCCTAACTCACTAGCACAAAATTCCTTGACTTTGTTAACTCAAATGCCCTGGAACTACTTGTTCAAACCCCAAGAAGAAGAAAAAACATACTAGATCAGGTCCTCACAAACATGACAAACAGATGCACCACCGCAGCTGTCAGACCATCATTAGTCAAATCTGAACACAAGTCAGTCCCCCTCAAACTGGCACTAACACCATAACTCACAAAGGGTGAAGTCAGACTAAAAATCTTCACCAAAGCAAACTATACCCTCCTAGGGGAAGGTATAAATTCATTCCAAGCCTCACCCCAGCTTGAAGTGGTAACTATGCCAAAGCTTACAGTAAAGCCCTGTAGAATCAACTGTATAAGAGTATAGACTGAGCTGCTCCAGAGAGAATCAAAGTCAGAGGCCCAAGTAAATCAAGCTGCCCCCAAGTAAAACAAGCTGCCCCTCAAGTAAAACAAGCTGTCCTGGTACAGAGCCCCAAGTAAAAACAAGCTGCCCTGGTACAGAGCCCCAAGTAAAAACAAGCTGCCCTGGTACAGAGCCCCAAGTAAAACAAGCTGCCCCCAAAGTAAAACAAGCTGCCCTGGTACAGAGCCCCAAGTAAATCAAGCTGCCCCCCAAGTAAAACAAGCTGCCCTGGTACAGAGCCCCAAGTACATCAAGCTGCCCCCCAAGTAAAACAAGCTGCCCTGGTACAGAGCCCCAAGTAAAAACAAGCTGCCCTGGTACAAAACCCCAAGTAAAAACAAGCTGCCCTGGTACAGAACCCCAAGTAAAAACAAGCTGCCCTGGTACAGAGCCCCAAGTAAAAACAAGCTGCCCTGGTACAGAGCCCCAAGTAAAAACAAGCTGCCCTGGTACAGAGCCCCAAGTAAATCAAGCTGCCCTGGTACAGAGCCCCAAGTAAAAACAAGCTGCCCTGGTACAGAGCCCCAAGTAAAAGCAAGCTGCCCTGGTACAGAGCCCCAAGTAAAAACAAGCTGCCCTGGTACAGAGCCCCAAGTAAAAACAAGCTGCCCTGGTACAGAGCCCCAAGTAAAAACAAGCTGCCCTGGTACAGAGCCCCAAGTAAAAAAAAGCTGCCCTGGTACAGAGCCCCAAGTAAAAACAAGCTGCCCTGGTACAGAGCCCTAAGTAAATCAAGCTGCCCTGGTACAGAGCCCCAAGTAAAAACAAGCTGCCCTGGTACAGAGCCCCAAGTAAATCAAGCTGCCCTGGTACAGAACCCCAAGTAAAAACAAGCTGCCCTGGTACAGAGCCCCAAGTAAAAACAAGCTGCCCTGGTACAGAGCCCCGAGTAAATCAAGCTGCCCTGGTACAGAGCCCCAAGTAAAAACAAGCTGCCCTGGTACAGAGCCCCAAGTAAAAACAATCTGCCCTGGTACAGAGCCCCAAGTAAAAACAAGCTGCCCTGGTACAGAGCCCCAAGTAAATCAAGCTGCCCTGGTACAGAGCCCCAAGTAAAAACAAGCTGCCCTGGTACAGAGCCCCAAGTAAATCAAGCTGCCCTGGTACAGAGCCCCAAGTAAAAACAAGCTGCCCTGGTACAGAGCCCCAAGTAAAAACAAGATGCCCTGGTAGACATCAAGCATCACTAGGGAACTAGAACCACACAATAAGATTCCAAAGAAACAAATCGCAGCCAAGAACAGGAGCTCCAATGGAAACAGTTCTCTTTATTGGATACAACCACAATAAACGTTAAGCGCTTTCGTCCCCCATAAAATTACATGGGACTTCTTCAGAACAAAAAACATCTACATAGATCAGGTTTAAATATTATTCAAACACATACTCAACCAATCAAAGTTAAAAAACAATAAAACAATTAAAAAACATTAACCCTCAATGTGCCCGAGCTTTAGTAAACAATATATACTATTAAATTCATTCAGGCCAGGGTACTCGGATGCATTTAGCTTTAATTGTCATCTTAGTTCACACAATTCTAAGTGTTCTGGTAACACCCTCCCTTCACTGTCTAAAACTATCTGCTGAAGAACAAAAAAATAAAACAAATACATGTTCATTGTGTTCTAGTACGTTTAGATAGTGCATTTATACGTCTACCATTTTTTATATCATTCAGGTGTTCATACATTCTTTCTCGGAACTTTCTACAGGTTTTTCCTATATAAAATGCTGGACATTGCAGGCATTTTGCAGCATAAACATCACTTTTAGACTAACAAGGCAAATGACCATGTATATTAACCTTATAGTCACCCGGTCTAAATGTTACCCGTTTCAATAACACTGGGGCACTGCCTGCACATCCCACATTTAAAGTTTCCAAAGGACCTATTATTATGTTCTTTCCTACCCTATTATTTTCAAGTAGATTTGTAAAAGATCTATCCTTTTTAAACACAATAAATGGCTTAGTGCCTAATTTTTCTACAGTCATATAAGTCAAATTAAGGCTGGACCAGTTTTTATTGACAATTTGTAGCACAGCTAAACTGCCTTTATTGAATGTTGTAACAAAGGAGAAGGTCCTTTTCTCTTTTTCTTTTGCCCCTCAATACATTGCCCCTTCATCGGTAACACCTATTACATGTTCACCGTCACAAGATGTGGACTGTTGGCTTACGATGGGTCTGAAAATCCCACTAGCTCTTTTTGTTTGAACTTCCATATTTACTTCCTGCAGTACATGTTTGGGGTAACCCCTTCTCCTAAACATGTCCATAACAAAATTGGTTTCAGCTATAAAGTCATCATCATCTGTTACCATCCTGGCTGCTCTTACCAGCTGCCCTTTTACCACTGATCTTTTTGGTATGAAGGGTGTCAACTACTGTAATCCAAATAAGAATTCGAGAAAGTTGGTTTTCTATAGATCCTTGATCTAAGTTTCTGCTTCTCTTCATCTATACTAATTTCTACATCTAAATAATATATTCTCTCCTTATGTAAAGTGTGAGTAAATTCTAAAAAGGTGGTACTATTATTAATGCAATCCAAAAATTCATTGAAGAGCTCTAATGAGCCCAGCCAAACTAAAAAAAGTCATACAAAAACCTTGTGTTTGTTTGTGTCTTTCGGCTTTTTCCGGTTAGGGGTCACCACAGCGGAACTCCGGTCTGCTAATGATTGACAGTTGATTTTTACGTACCGGCTTGCCAGGCCTGACGCACAACCTTCAACAAAGGTACGCCCATTCATGCATGTCTCCATGGAGAAGACGCTCTAGTTGAGTATCGAACCGGACAGCGTCTTACTGTGAGGCAGTAGTTTATATTTTCCACAAATCTACTTTTAAATATGTATTCAGTTTCCCAAAAAGACATAATGTGATTTGCATACATGGGGGCACACGCGGCCCCCCATAGCTACACCTACCACCTGCTTGAAGTATTGTCCCTCAAAGAAAATTCAATTATTGTGAAAAATGACTTCCATGAGCACAATTATCAAATTAACATGATCATTTATGTATTTCTTAGTTATACAACGCAGTGCTTCAAGCCATTTTAAACCCTCCTTATGGTGTATAACTGAAAATAAATTTTTAACATCTATAGTAAAATCATGCCTTCAAGAAATGCTACTTTGTTTAAATCCTTCAGAAAATCCCATGAATCTTTACATACATACGTAAGTTCTTCCACCCCCTCTTTTGAATAAAAGTCTACTAACTTTGGCATAAAGTGGGTCTTGGACCTTTTTCCATCCACTATAGGTCTAAATGGGGTTGATTCAGGTCCGTATGGATCCTAGGCATCCCAAAGATACTTGCAATCACTGGGTATTTGTTTTTGGTGTAATTATACTAATTCAGGTTAATTTGACCCTGAAAAATCATGTCACCCAGTGTGATGTCTATCCTTTTAAAGGCAATGTTAATTTAATTTTATGAAACTTCTATATAAGTACCATCCACTAAAATAACATTCATACTGTTACTAGTCTATTTTGTCCATGGTTATCATCCCCTTTCCCTTATCAGGTTTCATTACACAAATTTGTTTATCAGTGACCATATCAAATAAGCACGCCCTTTCACTAGCAGTCATATTGTCTTCACCCACATGGGCCTCTTCCTTCAACGTTTGCCTAAAATCCACCCCACAAGTTTTTTTCAGAACAATGTACAAGATTATGCATAGGTGGATTAAACATACTAGGTTTTTTCAAACAGCTTTTAACACGGTCTACATTTTCCCCAGTTGAATTAAAGAACAAACACAAATTTAATTTTCTAGTATATAGCTTCAAATCAAGTAGTAAGTCAGCAATAAGGCCTCTGCGTGCAGGAATAAAACTGATGCCTTAGATAGCACATTTGCATGCATCTGAGTAATATTCTTACTAGAATAGTTATACACCTTAAAATCTTTTGCAGTGTTAAAAATAATAACAATAATTCATAATCTTGTACATTGTTTTGAAAAAAATAGTGAGGTGGATTTTAGGTGAATGTTGAAGGAAGAGGCCCATGTGGGTGAAGACAATATGACTGCTAGTGAAAGGGCGTGCTTATTTGATATGGTCACTGCTGAACAAATTCGTGTAATGAAACTTGATAAGGGAAATGGGATGATAACCATGGACAAAATAGACTATAGTAACAGTATGAATGTTATTTTAGTGAATGGTACTTATACAGAAGTTTCACAAAATTAAATTAACATTGCCTTTGAAAGGATAGACATCATAGTTTCATAGGTTCATAGGTATGTACTAGGCTATCGACCCTAGGGCCTATACAAGCATAGCCATAACAATTCCCTGGATATTTCTTCCCACACTATTTACTTCCCTGGACCCCTGTCTAGCAGGGCGACTGATGTGATCCCCGGGGTGAATTTCCTATCTCAAATCCAATCATCAGGGTTCCTCTTGAAGAGGGCCATTGAGGCGCTCTGCCTGACATGTATGGGCAGCCTATTCCAGAGTATGGGGAGTCTCTGGGTCAGGAACCTATCCCTCCAGCATGTTCTGTTCATCGTGATGACAAGGTTAAGATCCCTGGAGCGTGTGGTTTGGAGGGTTGGGATTTCTTTAAGTGTAGCATGTCCAATAACTCTGGGATTGACATGGCCTTGTATGTTAGGCAGAGATCGCCTCTGAGTAGGCGATATGTGACAGAGTATAGCTGGAGTTTCTTTAGGTGGTCAGCATAAGGCATCTGCTTTAGGCTTGTGATTCTTTTTGTGAGGTATTTCTTCAGCCTTTCTAGTTGTCGCAGATGTCTTGTGAGGTACATACCAAACAAGGCACTGTATTCTATAATGGATCTAACGAGGGATGAGTACAGAGGGACAATGATCTCCTTTTTTCTGGACAAAAAGCCCTTAGTGATGAGGTGTGCCACATAGAAGGATTTTCTAACTGTTGTGGCTATGTGGTTATCAAAGGTGAGACCACTGTCCACCTGTGTCCCTAGGTCTCTTATCACACTTTCAGTGTTTAGTGTACTGCCATCTATGTGGTAGTTCACAGGTATGTGGTTTTTCCCAAAGGGAACAACTGTACATTTTTTGGCATTTAGCGTGAACCCATGTCTCTGGCATCAGGCGTCTCTTTTGGTAAGGCCCTTTTGTGGTATATCCACATCATTTGGGGATTCAATAATGGCTCCCAGCTTGCAGTCATCTGCAAACTTTGTAAGCCAGAGTCCCTTAGTGTTGGCCTGTACTTCAGAGAAGTAGATGCCAAACAAGAGTGGCCCCAGGACAGAACCCTGTGGTACACCACTTGCCACTTGTCTGGAGCTGGATTTTGAGTCGGCTACTTTTACAGTGTGTGTTCTGTCAGTAAGCCAGTTTGCAACCCATCGAGTGACATAGGGATTAATGCCCAGCTTAGTAAGTTTATCTATGATTCCAGAGTGGGGGATAGTGTCAAAAGCTTTGGCAAGGTCCAAGTAGACTGTGTGAACCACCTTACTCTTGTCCACGGCTCTGGAGACTGATTTGAAGAAGTCGATCAGGTTCAGGAGGCAAGATCGGCCCTTCAAGAACCCAAACTGGGTGGGGTCCAGTGTTTGAAGGTTGCCAAAGTCTTTGTTTATAAGTTCCATGATAATACGTTCCATGGCCTTCCAGATGAGGCTGGTCAGACTGATGGGACGGTAGTTCCCGGGATCCAAAGTGGATCCCTACTTGTGGAGTGGGATGACTGTAGCTGTGCACCACTCTGTGGGCACAAAGCCTGAGGTGAGGCTATGATTAAACATGACACATAGGTGAGGTGCCAGTTCATTTTGTAGTTCATGCAGTACACAGCCTGGGATGTCGTCTGGTCCCATGGATGCTGTATTCTTGGCTTTGGAGAGTGCATTTTTTACCTGAATGGCCGTGATTACTGGAATTTGGCATTCTTTCGGTATTGAGATGGGCCCTTTAGAGGGTGAGAGGGGGGTGAAGTTGGCACTGAATCTATCTGCCAGGATATTGGCAATATCCTTGAAATCAGTATATCTAGTGCCATTCTGCTGTAGCTCAGAGCAATTCTAAGTATTGCCATTTAGATTCCTGATATACCTATAGAATGCCTTGTGGTTGTCTTTGGAATTTTTGACAATTTTGTTTTCGTAACTAGCTTTGGAAGATTTTATGAGTGATCTCAGCTTTCTACTGAGGCTGGTGAGGGAGTTTTTTGAATCCTGGGTTCTTCCTATTATACTTTATTGTTATCCTAACATACAAAGCTATGTCAAACCCAGAGCTGTTGGACATGCTCCACTTAAAGAAATCCCAATCCCTCCGAGCTACACGCTCTAGGGACCTAAACCTTGTCACCACAATAAACAGAACATGCCGGAGGGATAGATTCCTGTCCCAGAGACTTCCCATACTCTGGAATAAACTACCTATCAATATCAAACAAAACTCCTCATTAGCACTCTTCAAGAAAAATCTTGATGATTGGATGGGAAATAGGAAATTCACCCCGGGGATCACCTCTATGGCTCTGCTCAACAGTGGCACAGGAAAATCATTTTCTTGGGTGGCAAAAGCCAGGGTACCTTTTTGGCCGGGCTTGTATAGGCCCCAGGGCCAATAGCCTAGTACCTACCTATGAACCTATAAACCTATGAACCTATTTTATGCAACAGTTTCTTCCTTCTGTTGTACAGCTTGTTTATGGCAGGGGACCACCAGATTGGCTTCCTTTTTTTAGAGGACAGCTTCTTGGTTCTATTTGAGATGGCTCAGTCCATGCACGAGTGAATGTGCTCATACAGCACCTTAGTGTAGGATTCAGCAGTTGAACTTCCAGTTCCCATCTGCATGGGTGTCATGAAGTTTGTTACTTCTGACTTGAGAAGCATGAAGTTGGCTTTGGAGAAATTGTTTACGGAGGTTTCCTGAAAGGGGGGTGGGGGGAGGGATGTGGATGTCAAGGGTGATTAGCGTATGGTCTGATCAGACCAACAAGGGGGTGACCACTGGTGTGGAGCATCGATCTCCCATGTTGGTAATGACCAGGTCTAGAATATTGGTTCCCCTGGTGGGACTATGAATTAGTTGCTCTAGGGTGTTGGAATTTATGAATTCCAAGAACTGTTGAGCAAAGGTGTTGGTACAGGAGTAGGTTTCCCAGTTAATGGCAGGGCAGTTGAAATCACCCAGTATTAGGGTGTTTGGTTGTATCTTAATATTTTCCAGTATGTTTAGAAAGGTGTAGTGAGAATCTTGGGGAATGGTGGGGGATCTGTAGTAAGCTACAATTTGTATTGCGGTCTTACCTAGTGTTAGTTGCACCTGGAGAATTTCAGATGCATTGTGTTGGGCAACCAGCCTGGAGGTGTGAATATCCTTGGTGAATATGGACACTCCTCCACCTTTAGCGTTTCAGTCCTGGTTTGGTAGCCGAAAAGTGTGGTATGAGTTGTAGCCTGGTATTGCAAGGCTGGTCTCTGGAACTTTGAACCAGGTCTCAGTTACTGCACGGATATCGATGTTTTCCATTTTTAGGATAGCCTTGAGATAGTGCATCTTGAGGTTTAGACTTCTAGCATTGAGTAGCATTACCTTCAGATTTTGCTTGCTTGTACCCATTACGGTGGTAGTTTTGTCCTTTAAACCTTGCCTAAAAAAGGCATTATAGGAGTGGTAAGAGCCTTAGCCAGTAACCTGAACCCAGGGGTGACAGGTGCAAACCATCTTTTGCAAAGCATCGTGGTTTGTTGATCATGTCATCCCAGGCAGACAGATACTGGATCCCCTTTGAATGACACCAGAAGCTTAGCCAATTATTAAAGTCAATCATTTTGTCCTTATACTGTGGTATCATTCTGGGTGATGGCAGGATGCTACTCAGGGCTAGGGTCATACCTGCCTGAGCTACGTGATTCAAGAGCTCTTCCATGTCTCTTTTCATGTAGTTCAGGGAGGTACGTCTCAAGTCATTCACTCCAACATGGACAATGACAGAGTCATATTTGTACCTGTT
Source organism: Protopterus annectens (assembly GCF_019279795.1). Classification (NCBI taxonomy): domain Eukaryota; kingdom Metazoa; phylum Chordata; order Ceratodontiformes; family Protopteridae; genus Protopterus; species Protopterus annectens. The sequence continues at coordinate 968,401,891 of NC_056733.1, read as the reverse complement.
GTGGAGTGACTTGAGTGCATGCATTATGTGGCGGATCCTGGCACCGACAGGCAACTGTTTGGCAAGGTACTTGCAAATGTAGGCTGTCTAGTGCCTGCGACTATTTTCTCCTTATTACCAAGGAGAGGTGAGTGCTTGTAACAAATTAAGGCTTCCTAGTGCTTTTTAGCGTGTTTTAGAGCAAGTGCTAGTCACAGGTATACAGGTTTTAGTGCTACTGTTGATAAACTAGCTAGTTCTAAGGGAAAATTCAAAGAGCAGACTTTCTGGCACCGGGAATAGTTTAACCTTAGCCCTGGATGACATGATTTTTCAGGGTCAGATAAACCTGGATGAGTTTAATTACACCAAAAATGAATACCCTTTGATTGCAAGTATCTTTGGGATCCCTAATATCCATAAGGACCTGAATCAACCCCCATTTAGACCTATAGTGGATGGAAAAAAATCCAAGACCCACTTCATGCCAAAGTTAGTAGACTTTTATTTAAAAGAGGGGGTGGAAGAACTTAAGTATGTATGTAAAAATTTGTGGGATTTTCTGAAGGTTTTAAACAAAGTAGCGGTTTTTGAAGGCATGATTTTTGTTACTATAGATGTTAAAAAATTATTTTCAGTTATACCCCATAAGGAAGGTTTAGAATGGCTTGAAGCACAGCTTTGTTTGACTAAGAAATACACAAATGATTGTATTAATTGGACAATTGCCCTCATGGAAGTCATTCTTCACAATAATTGCATTTTCTTTGAGGGACAATACTTCAAGCAAGTGGTAGGTATAGCTATGGGGGCCGCGTGTGCCCCCATGTATGCAAATTATATTATGTCTTTTTGGGAAACTGAATACATATTTAAAAGTAGATTTGTGGAAAATATAAACTACTACACAAGGTTTTTGGATGACCTTTTTTTAGTTTGGGCATGCTCATCAGAGCTCTTCGATGAATTTTTGGATTACATTAATAATAGTACCACCTTTTTAGAATTTACTCACACTTTACATAAGGAGAGAATATATTATTTGGATGTAGAAATTAGTATAGATGAAGAGAAGCAGAAACTTAGATCAAGGATCTATAGAAAAACAACTTTCTTGAACACTTATTTGGATTACAGTAGTTGCCACCCTTCATACCAAAAAAGATCAGTGGTAAAAGGGCAGCTGGTAAGAGCAGCCAGGATGGTAACAGATGATGATGACTTTATAGCTGAAACCAATTTTGTTATGGACATGTTTAGGAGAAGGGGTTACCCCAAACACCTACTGCAGGAAGTAAATATGGAAGTTCAAACAAAAAGAACTAGTGGGATTTTCAAGCCCATCATAAGCCAACAGTCCACATCTTGTGACAGTGAACATGTAATAGGTGTTACTGATGAAGGGGCAATGTATAGAGGGGCAAAAGAAAAAGAGAAAAGGACCTTCTCCTTTGTTACAACATTCAATAAAGACAGTTTAGCTGTGCTACAAATTGTCAATAAAAACTGGTCCAGCCTTAATTTGACTTATATGACTGTAGAAAAATTAGGCACTAAGCCATTTATTGTGCTTAAAAAGGATAGATCTTTTACAAATCTACTTGAAAATAATAGGGTAGGAAAGAACATAATAATAGGTCCTTTGGAAACTTTAAATGTGGGATGTGCAGGCAGTGCCCCAGTGTTATTGAAACGGGTAACATTTAGACCGGGTGACTATAAGGTTAATATACATGGTCATTTGTCTTGTTAGTCTAAAAGTGATGTTTATGCTGCAAAATGCATGCAATGTCCAGCATTTTATATAGGAAAAACCTGTAGAAAGTTCCGAGAAAGAATGTATGAACACCTGAATGATATAAAAAATGGTAGACGTATAAATGCACTATCTAAACGTACTAGAACACAATGAACATGTATTTGTTTTTGTTTTTTTGTTCTTCAGCAGATAGTTTTAGACAGTGAAGGGAGGGTGTTACCAGAACACTTAGAATTGTGTGAACTAAGATGACAATTAAAGCTAAATGCATCCGAGTACCTTGGCCTGAATTAATTTAATAGTATATATTGTTTACTAAAGCTCGGGCACATTGAGGGTTAATGTTTTTTAATTGTTTTATTGTTTTTTAACTTTGATTGGTTGGGTATGTGCTTGAATAATATTTAAACCTGATCTATGCAGATGGTTTTTGTTGTAAAGAAGTCCCATGTAATTTTATGGGGGACGGAAGCGCTTAACGTTTATTGTGGTTGTATCCAATAAAGAGAACTGTTTCAATTTGAGGTCCTGTCCTTGGCTGCAATTTGTTTCTTTAGACATCCAGCATCAACAAACTTTACAACAAATGCAAAAATTTGCTGTCTAAGAAAACTAAGGCAAGGCCCCAACAATGGAAAAGTACCCTCCTCAGCTTCAACAGGTAAATAAGACAACTTGCCAGATCCTCTGAGGGTAACATTGAGGAAAACAAAGCAAGCACAGCCAAGGATAACCATCAGCTACATACATAGACTAAAAGGTAGGCCCCAAGCATGTGCAGAACTAGTGACTAACAGTATCACACACACTGACCCGCAGAGATAGCAAACCTGCTAACAGACAGATTTGGTGAAAATTTTACTCCCTTATCCCCTCCAAACTTATTGCAAATCTTGCCTCCAACTCCCCCCACCCTACATATCCAAAGAGCAGATCATTAAAACCTCATCTAAGGCAAAAAAACATAGCCACTATGGGACCAGACAGCATCCCAGGCTATCTTCTAAACAAACTAAAACATGAACTAGCATCACCATTAAGTATCCTATTCAATCACAGCCTAACCTCTGGCTTTGTTCCTGCGGAATTGAGAACAGCAACAGTAATTTCCTCCACAATGGTGGCTTAGCAGTAGACTCAGGGATTATAGACCCATAAGTCTGACCAGCCTCATAAAGCAATGGAATGTATCATCATGGACCTCATAAATAAAGACACAGGTGACTGCCAAACCCTGGATCCAACCCAATTTGGCTTATTCAAGTGCAGATCCTGCCTGTTAAACCTGGTGGATTTCTTCAAAATTGTGAGCAGGTCCATTGATGAGGGCAAATCTGTGCACACAGCATACCTTGACTTGGCAAAGGCCTTTGACACAATCCCACACTCAGGCATTACCAATAAACTTAGCAAACTGAATGTAAACCCCTTCATTGTAAGACAAGTTGCCAGCTGGCTCACAAACCGGTCACACACTATCAAAGTGGGTGACTCCACATCAACCAGCAGACCTGTTACCAGTGGGGTGCCACAAGGGTCAGTGCCTGGCCCCCTACTGTTTGGTATATACTTCTCAGAAGTAAGAACTAAGGGGCTGTGGCTGACCAGGTTTGAGGATGACTGCAAACTGGGTGCCATTACTGAACCCCCAAATGACGTCAGTATACTTCAGGAGAGTCTTACACAGACCAGTGACGGGTGTCTTAGTCACGGTGTCAAAATGAATGCCAAGAAATGCATCATCATTCCCTTCGGTATAAACAATGTCCCTTCACGCTATCTATTTAACAAAAATACCCTAAGTACCCACAAAGTGGTAAGAGGTCAGTTGTGCTCATTAGGTGCATAGACTCAAATACAAATTTCCTTTCCCAGTTGGCAAGAACTAGGTTGGCATATATGGGTGCACACCTTGCCCCCATTGCCACTCCAGATTTCTGTTTAAAATATTCGGCCTCAAAATACAAAATATTATTGTTCAAAACTGTCTCCATGATCTCGACAAGTAAATTTCTCTTAACATTATGAATGCCATCAAGATTTAATAAACTTTCACCAAAGTACTCAAAACCAATATCATGTGGAATAGCCATAAATAGGTTAATCACATCAATTGTAACTAACATATATTCTTCCTTAATTGACTTATCCATAAGCAACTCCAAGCAATGCCAGGACTCCTTCAGGATGTATGGTTTGTTAGTTAATGCCCCCATGTATGCCTAACTAGTTCTTGATGAGAGGGAAAGGAAATTTGTATTTGATTCGATCTACATGAAAGCTGTTGTGCTATGGGTACGTTTCCTTGATGATATCGTTACTTTGTGGCGTGGCAAGAAGGAAACTATCAATGATTTTGTGTTTTACCTAACAGGCACGACTGATTTTTCCAGATTTACTTATAATATTAGCCTGAATGAAATGCATTACTTAGACATACTGTTACATAAGCACACACAGATGGGGGAATTATGTTCCAGTATTTATAGAAAAGATATTTTCTCCAATTTGCTACTACAATTTGGTAGCTGCCACCCCTTTTACCAGAACAAACAGGTTGTAAAAGGACAGATGGTACACCTTTCGAGATTACTGAGTGATGGCCAGTTGTTTGACACTGAATTTTCCAAGTCGATTGGACTGTTTTTGAATAGGGGCTACAAATTAAGATCAGAAATGAAATCTGTAAAAAATGGAAGGATATTTACACTCCAATATTACTAATGAATATAGGCATGAAAATGAATGCACTTCAAATTGCATCACAAAATAGAACATCGGTCCTGCCTTTTAACCAGAATTCTGAGGCATTAGAAATGCTTATTAACAACTGCTGGGCTGCAACCATCAGTAGTGAGTTGAAAAGTAAGTTAGGTGAGCGTCCTATGGTAACCTACAGTAGAGGGAGGCATTTGAAAGAAATTTTGAAAAAGAATAAAGACATTTCCAACAAATGTTATTACTCCCAGATGACTAAATGTGGTATGTGTAGGTTCTGTAGATTTATACATGAGGGCCCCTATGTGACCATTGAAGGTTATGGTAGGACAATACAATGCCCAGGATGGGCTAATTGCAACACAAAAATGGTGGTATACATTGCTGTGTGTGGTACTTGCCCTGCATTCTGTGTAGGAAAAACAACCTGTAGGTTATGAAATAGAATGGCAGAAGACCTTAGAGATATGAAAAACATAAAAAACACTAATGCATTATATTGTCACAGTGAAATATGTGAAAATTTTAATAAATCTTTCTTCTTTGTTATTGATAAGGTTAAACACAATGACGGGGGGTGATGAGAAAACTACACTTGAGATTAGGGAGACACTATGGCAATTGGGACTAAATGCCACAGTGTCCCCAGGTATTAATGACAACTGTTCCATGGCCAGTGTATTGAAACTAAGGGCAACATGCATCTGACACAGTTTTTATATGTATTGTTATTATTTGTTATTATTTTATTACTTTTTAGTGTTTTTATGTATTGTGAGTATTTCAATGATGTGATATTAGTTTTTATACAACTGGTTAAGTCTTATAAATCTGATGCTAGGCAGCCTGTGTAATGTTTCTTTAAAAGTGATTGCTTTTAATTACTTAGTTCTGATTGGTGTCTTGTTACTATATTAAGTAGACTTAAAGCCAAGACAATGACTCTGATGGTGCTTGTATGAAACAGGTGAAAGTGCTAAGTCTTGTTGAAAATTGTGTTTTAATAAACGCTTGAAATTTGACGTGGTGGTGACTTTTTTATTTTTTAGTTTGGATACTATATTACCTTGTGTGATTTTTTTTGTGGTTCTTTTTATATTAATCACCGATGATGTCACATCATGTTTTTGTGGTTCTTTTTATATTAATCACCGATGATGTCACATTATGCTTCCATCAGTTGATGGAACTGCATGCTTTGAGAATGAAAACAAGGATTTATCCATATTTAAAATTTGCAGTAAATAAATAAAATAAAGTTATGCTTGGTTCGTCTGAAAAAATGAACTTTTGTCAAAGCAAAATGAGTGATTCAGTATTGTATGTGCACTGTATATTTATTTGTAATGTAAAAGTGTTCAGGGAACCAGATTAAGTGTATTCACTGCTTTTATTTTAACTTTCTAGTGTAGAACATGAGGCCCAAGTCACGCCTGATAGCAATGCGTATTCTCCCAACAATCTGTGAAGCGTATGAAGAGATGCTGGAAGACAAAGGCAGTCAGTGCACACGATGTTTATACATTAACTCAGATTCTGTAGGAGCAGATGACTACCGTCAGTCCATCTGTCAGTTAGCCAGACCTACATTTCCTACACTTCAGGCTATCAGCGACATGAAATCTATGAAAAGAATGAACAGCTCTGGCGGAGATGACCAGTTACCAAGAATACCCGTTATCAAGCATCCTGCTCTGCAAAGCAAAATGCCAGAAAAAAATAAAGTGGAGAATAACAACATATTACCTGACAAAACAAAGCAAAGCTTTTGCTGCCTTGACACTGATCCATTAGAACAGTTATACGGACTGAAAGATAAAATGCCTTTTATGAAATTTATTAAAAATGTTCAATGTCGTACAGGTGATAATTGTGGAAATCTACTATTTTTTAACACAATGACAAAGAAGAAACATTTTGACAAGTGTCCTGAGTCACCCTATCTTGAAAGACAAGAAGGTGGCTCAGATTTATCAAAGCTAGTAAGTTTTCCAAGAGTATCTTCTGCTCAATCACTTTACAAGGTAGACACTTGCCAAGAATTAAGAAACAAAACAAATCTCAACAAAAATCTAGCAGATACTGTGGCACAAAGGAGCATGGACACTAATTCCTCCCAAAATGCTAATATTTCTTCTTTTCATCCAACAAAAGAAAATCTACATTATGGCAAGACAACACAATGCATGCAACAAAACCAGCACCTTACACCAAACACATTGGCAGAAGATGGCAGGAAAAAACAGATAGCTGTTTTACCCTCTTATGTACCTGAAAAGAAAATTATGTCTGAATCAAAGATCAGTGTGCAGAAAAAAGTTTCAGAACAGCAAGCTGTGATCCAGAACTGGGTATCAGAGTGCAAAACTGCCTGGAAGGAGGCAAGAATGAAAGCATGTTTACTTCCTGCTATTGCAGAAATATGATCAAATACAAGACCGCACTTCCAGTCTTTGGACATTTAAACTGTTTATTTGGTCTCAAGAATTAAAACAAGTAACTCTTGATATACATCTTGAAAAACAACATATGTACATTAATCTCACATCTTTCCTGAAAGTTTATAAGGCAACAATGTCCGACAGAACGAGGCTTACTGTATGAGATGCGTATCTTCGCCTTGACTGTGTCTCTGTCTCAGTAATTTTTTGATAAAGCAGGTGGCAGCAGAATTATTCATTCTATCAGTTTGATTGCATTTTGTAATAATTATACAAACTGAAGAAACAAATTGAAATAACGTGACATACCAAATATTCACCAGATCGTTATGGTGTGAAAGCATTATATAAAATCAGATCACTTTTACAAAACACTGGGTAAGACACGAAGGAAAATAAATTGTAACAGCCATAAACTGACAGGTTTTGATTGTAGTCTTTGCTCAAAGCATACAGTTCAAAATAATTACAAATGTATCAGAACCTGAAACTGAAAGGCCTGCTGGATATTTTGAAGCGCAGAGACAGGCACATGGACAGATTATTTAGTGATTATATTCACATTTTTATGAACTAGTTTTACATGACGGAAACTAATATTAGCTGCATCTAAATATAGTTCTGTTTTCATTTCCATTGCAGTGATCATTGCTGTGCGGGTACAGCTTTGAAAAACTATATAATATTTAGGGTTTACTCTAACTTAAACTGGCAGTTTATTCTGTGTCATTTAGAAGCATTATTTGCTTTTTATTATTTTAATTTCTGTTTGTAAGTAGAAGTTTCTACTTTCATATAACGTTGGCCTACTGGGTTACTAAATTATTTCTTTAGAGTAAAAATGTTATACAAGCTGCACTAATAAGAATCAAACCCAAGTCCGAGGAATGCTACTGATCTGCAGATCACCACTGCACAATCTGGCAAACAGCCTTGTTTGCTCTTACCCGAGCCTTTGTATAACGCAGAATACCTTCTCATTTTGCTGTAGCTGCCTCTCTTTTCCCCTGTTCTACCAGTTTTGTTTATAATATTATAACAGGTAATCAGTAAGATAATGGGGAAATGAAATTGTGGCGAATATGTGAGTCAATGGAGTATTCTTAACAGCCCCTAGAATCTTATGACATATTTAACAATGAAAGCAACAATCTCAGGCCAGTACTTATATTGCTGTGGGGTTCTATACCCCCTGCTCAAGATATCTTGTATAATCAGCCTTGAGAATGCCAAATTTTTGAAGTAAACTATATTTCATTTGTGGTGGTCACACTTCAAGCATGCTTTTTCAGCAAAAGCAAATAAGGTGTGCACAGTTTGTCCATATGAGCCATCAAATAAGAAGTCATTGCTTGCCTGATCTAGTTATGGTAAATAGTGAGTATATGAGAATGCACTGAGCTAATTTGTATTTAGCTCAGTTTTAGGATATGGAGATAGAAACAGTATTGCCGGCATGCAGTCTCTGCAAATTAAAATTTGTCCTTATATAGAATGGTGACTATTGTGAGTATAACAAACTGCTTTTCGACAACAGCACTATATAAACATTCAAATGTGAATGATGGTGACCTTGAAACAAAATAATCGCTTCAAGAGTTGACAAATCACTGCACATGTTCAGAGAGATCACCTCAGAGCATACAATAATAAATGATTGTGTTTTGCAGGGGCGCAACCCCCTGCACCTCCCCAAACCCCCATGATAATTATATAGTCTAACTCCAAGAGAACATAACATTGGGGAAAAGGGCATATTCCCCAGTTCCAGTAATGTAGTGATCTTGTGCGACTGACTATTACCTATTTTGTGAACCAAACTGTGTTAACAAAACAGATGTTGATTTTAAACACTCTTGACCTACTCTACCACTCCTATATCTATATACGGAGAGAGCACATACACACACATTTACAATGGATGAAATGACTGAAACTGAAAAGGGGGTGTACTGAACAGAAATCCTTCAAAAGTTGTCAGTATTGTTGTCTTTGAAATGTGAACTTTCTGTGAGACACAGATCATTAGTGACTGGATTGTATGTCTCACAGAAAGCCATTTATATAAAAGCTTCAAGCATGATCTTACAAACAACTCTGTCAGAAATAGATCACTATTTATACGACACTACTTTTTTACAAACATCACTCCTCTGTCCAATATTTTAAGGGAATACAGCACACTTTCTCATTTGCCTGCTAGCTGATTCAATCACGTATCATTGTATGCTTCTGCTATTGGTTTACTCATTCCTATGTGATTTATGTCATGCATATCTACAGTGCCCTTAGTTCGCTACTGTCCAGCCGAGTCCATGTCATCTTCACTCACAGATTTTTTTTTTTGGAGGTCCCTACAACGCATGTAGTGAATCCTGGAGTTCTGGCTTTTTGACATCAGGTTCCTCATCACTAGAACCTTCTCCCCTCAGTGGTTATGGGAGACCACATGATGTCCAGTTTTAAAAAGACCATCAGAATCTACCTGTCTGATCTTGCTTTCTACTTACTGAGATGTGGAAGCAGGACAGTTTGACCCTGGATAATATGACCCCAGACAATTTGACCCCAATGAATGCATACACTTTCATAACTGAATTCACATTTATTGTCTATGAGAATATTTATTAGACAGTTTGACCCTGGATGATTTGACCTCAATTAGATTTAAAAAAAGCACTTTATTGCTTAATATTTTACAATTTCACAAATTTTACATAGTAATTTAATATATTGTTTAACATTTTAATATGTAAATGTTAATTTAACATATTATTTAACATGTAAATATTATTAATTTAATTAACTGCAGTTTTTTAACGTGTACAATAAAATCAATTTAGAATTTTACTTAGGAATTTAACACTTTATTTATTATTTTTAGTCAGCCTATTAAGAAATTGTGAACAGCTGCACATAGGTATTCTAAATTTGTGCAAATGGCACGATATAACTGTATGCATGCACAAGTGTTTTGTACTTTTTTTAAGCAGTTCAAATTTTTTAAAGTTCAAATTTTCTTGGCTCAAACATTAATTTTATTATTGCTATTTTAATGGGGACCAGCAGGGGCTCCAGTTACATTTTTTAGTCTCTGCTGTGATGAAATTCTACTTTATGTTTGTATGCATTTCTAATAACAACACATCATGGTTTACATCTTTATGTTTGTATGCATTTCTAATAACAACACATCGTGGTTTACATCTCGTAATTGTAGCACAAGAAGGAGCCCAAGACTTCAAGCTGGCAATACATTCTTTGTTTTTGGCTCATATTCTTTGATTTAATCTCGTACTGTCATGCAGTACTGTCTGTCCTGGTATTGAATCTACTGCATTTTAATGTTTGCATAGTATATATGAAGTTTTACTGGTTGTTTTATTCTGTAGACATTTTTCTGGTTTATATACTGTACTAATCTTAGATCCCCATAGTTAAAGTTTTACAGATATAATTTTAGAATCTGTTAATGCTGGGGTCAAATCGTCCAGGGTCAAGACATCCTGCTCCCTGAGACATTTTGTATTTATTTATTTCTTCATCCTCTTTAATTATCTCATTATTTATTATTTTATTTATTCCATTTTTGCACATTTTCCTAAATTCAGAAAATACTGAGTTTAGATACACTCACCTTGATTGCAAATGAGTGGGTCTATGGCACTTGTTTGAGCAACCGCATGTTCAAATTACACAACATTGGTCGAAGAAAAACATCAAAACTCATCTAGACAATAAAAAACATCAAAACTCATCTAGACAATAAAAAAAACAAAACATGTTTTTGCTGGAGGCCTGCATGCCTCACTCACCCCATACCCCATCCAAATTATATATGCCAACTCTGAGACAGCACAAAAGCAGAGAAGCACTGAGTCCTACTCCCTGCTGTATTACAATCATCCACAAATGGATGCCAGCATTTTTTGAGTTTATAAGAATGTAATCTGATATGTTACCATAAAATGTTTGATATTCTGAATATCTGAGTGGGAGGATGGCATAATGGTTAAGGTGTTTACCTGGTAAACACAAGGTGCAATTTTTGATCACATGTGGATATAATTGGCTAGGGCAAAATGGCAGGGGGCAGTTAGCCTAGTATGAACCTATAATAATAATAATAATAAATGGTTGTCATATATATCTATATTAATAGATAGATATATAGATAGACAGATAGATAGATAGATAGATAGATAGATAGATAGATAGATAGATAGTTATGGTAACCATTTGAAATGTTGAGACATACTAAAGTGAGTCCCAAAACAGAGACTGAAATGCCAAAAAATATACACTAACTCTGAGATAAACATTTTTCAGAATGTTCTCTTTTCTCAGAGATATGGTGACTTCCTGAGTTGGTATATGCAAGTTTGGGGGAGTGGAGGCTTGCTCCCTACATCAGGGTTGGAGGGGGGCTTCACCCCATGCAAAAAAGAAGTTTAAAGAAGAAGGGTAATGTTTGATAGCCTTGCTTCGCCTGCATTTCTGATCTCCCTTTTCATGTTCTTGGCTCTTGGCATTTTGAGTCTCAGCATTTCAGTAGGGAGCCATATCTATATCTATGTCTATATATATTTATATATATATATATATATATATATATATATATATATATATATATATATATATATATATATATATATATAAATATATATATATATATATATATATATATATATATATATATATATATATATATATATATATATATATACATATTTATATTTATATATATATATATATATATATATATATATATATATATATATATTTACACACACACACACACACACACACACACACACACACACACACACACACAAAGAGGACTAGAAACAAACATACACCCTCACACACATAGATTTAGAAAATTAGACAAAGAGGGATGGATGTGCAGACAGATATAGACAGAGACAGATAAGGCAATATCAATGAAGCAAAACAATAATTTCAGATAACCTTCTGCATTAATGATAAAGTATTTTGTGTATTAATAATGAGGTAAATATTATAGACATTAATTTAAAAAAAGTAATGTAGAGATATTAATTTTCTACAGTTCTTGGTCACTATACTAGACATTTTGAACCAACATTGCAGATCTCATAGAGAATTCCCCTGTTCATTAGTTTATAATTACAGCAAAAATCTGGCTTCCTTAATTACTGCTATGACTAGAGGTAATATATAATTTGCACCATGTTGGTAACCTTGTAAAAACATTTTTAATGAAAAATTTATGATCCGGTAAACCAAAGGATATGTAACTTTTCTGGACGATATTTGTGTGTCTTCATATCAGCACTGTTCTTCTATTTGTATCAGACACACAGATATATTTCTATATATCTAAAGTAGAAATAGACAAAAACATATGTGCACACATGCATTCGTCCACAAACACATGCACAGACACATGTGCGAGCACGCGCGTGTGCGCTCGCGCACGCACACACACACACACACACACACACACACACACACACACACACACACACACACACACACACACTCTTTTAGGGATGCTATACAGTTCACATATGACATTTCTTACAAAACAGTCACAGTGTATATCATGTTTATTGTGACAGCTTTGTCTCCATAGCATCATGATTTATATGGACCAGCTATAACTGTTGTGAGATTGTTTATATAGATAGCTAGATATACATATAAATATAGATATATACACTTGTGTATTACATACACAAATATATATGTGCATGTGTATATGTGTGAGACCAAAGTGTTCACCAATTAATAAACCATCTTTCTGCATTCTAAACACTGTTTAGAGAGATAAACTCACAACCTTATATGGCTATGAATAGGTGTTTCCACTGTAAAATATCACAATTACCACTGTAAAATTTCACAAAATATTTTATATAAGTATTGGGCTCAGAGACTGCACTTAGGAAAACTGACAGACGTACAGATTCAAAGAGAGTTTGCTATCCAGATAAAAGATCAACAAAAGGTATGCATAAAGCCGAGGTGACCTAAAGTGAGCCCCTCTGCTGATTTATGAGTGACACCGCATAACTGAAGAAAATACAAGTTTGTTCTATTCTTTAAATATACAGGAAGCGTATTCCCCACTGCTCAGTTTAAGCACCGTGTATAAAATCTTACCAGTTTGTATGTTAGATTGCATAATACTTACTAAATCAGATAAAATGTTATGAACACTGATGTGTGTGCTTAGATTATTTTTAAATGGAGTTTTATTATTATGTGCTTACCTGACAAATAACTACACGTTATAATTAATGTTCCTCTCTCTTTAAAGTACCCTCCCTGCAAAAACTGAATTTCTCTCAGTGGCTAGTTTTGTTATGATCCTTTACATTTCAGACTTATAGCCCAGGACAAGACCACTCACTAAAATGTCTGTAGCTCTGCCGATATTTCATGCCGCTAAGTTCATGGTACAAATCATTGGTGAATCAAACAGCACTGGAAATAATGAACCATTGAGTGGTAAGTTGTAATATTGATTGTAGCCTGGGTATGAAACGCAGGAAACTTGGTTTTCTCAGGCCTACAGATTGCGCAAACAAGGACACCACTTAAGAAATTCTTATTCATTGTAAAACAACGAATTTTGCTATTCTTTACAATTGACAAAAACTGATCCATTAAATGTTCTTAGACTGTCAGATAAGATACAAATCAAACTGCATCACTAAATGGCAAATACATGGATTCACTATCAAGACAGTTTTGAAACAGAAATTGATAATGCTCTCATTTTAAAGAAAAGATGAGAAAAGCATGTTGCGAAGAGGAGTGGTGAAGGAATATCAAAATGTAGGGCACAAAAACAGGAGCTATAGTTAAAACAAAATGATATCTGTATGGACACTCAGGCTATTTGTGAATAGAACAATTAATCAATCAATCCTAACCAGTTAGAATGTTACAGAAACATTAGTAACGCACAGGTGACTAAGCTCAATTAATATTTTAATAACATATGTTAGAATTATTCCTTGAATTCACCTCAGACTTGCCGGGTGTTTCAAATGTTCTTTATATAAATTTGCTCCACTGATACAGTCAACTTATGCAGCCTGGCGTTGGACCTCATATCTCCCTAGGCAGGCGTTCTTTACACAGTAACACATACCCTATTGGGCATTATTACTTGCTTGGTGCAGATACAACTATGATTCAAGCTAGCCATTATTATAAAAAACACAAAGATCCAGCAAGAGTTTAGCTTGAATAAACGTGTTTTCCATTACTTCTGCCCTTTTAACCATTAGTACAACCCATAAACCATTGGAAGCATCTGTTTGTCTTTTTAGAAGCCACTATGACATTTGGCTATTTTGCCATTTTTTTTTCTTTTCACTACATTTTTTCTGTAATGATCTGGAAAAGTAAAAATTGTGATTGGCCAGTCATGAAAATCATATCTGATCTGCTGCATCAACTTAGTAAATGTACGTGCCATGGCTATATGTCAGTCATTTTTCCTACTTAACTATTATAACACTATAGTCCCATTTCCTACTGTTGTGGTTTTAGGTTTATATGTGTCAAAATGGTAACCTCTGTAAATCTGTCAGTCTGTTGGCTGTTTGCAATATATTAGTTTATTTTCTTATCTGGCACTAATGTTTTCTTACTATGACAGAAAATATTAAACATTTTCAGCAGATCAATATAATATACTTCTATGTGACAAGGTAAACAAGTTCTACCTTTCAGTAAAAGGAAATATTGGTTGAGACAAAATATGTTTTGAAAGAATTAATGTAACATCTGTCAGCTTTGATCAACAAAGAATAAAATAAAACTATTGAAATAGAATGACCTGATTTTTTTAAATACTCATGGAAGTTATAATACGTTTTGTGTAAATGCTAAAGCCATACGTTTGTTGCTTTACAAGACAGCATAAAGTTGTTTACACTTTGAAATGTTACAGCAAATCAGTGGAATATTTCTTGAAAAATTATGTAGTTTACTAATATGTAAAGTGTAAATCCATGAAATACCAACATTATGGATGTCATTCCCCCTAAAGATACATTAATTTAAACTGCATATTTCTACTAAATTGCATTTGACTACAAAATGTGGCTTACATTTTCCTTTCAATTACTTTATTTGACATGCTTTATTTGTATATACGCAAAACATTTCACATCTTCCATTGAAGGAATATTTATGTTGATATTATCTGCATCTGTGGTGCTACAGCTGAAAACAGTAGGCTGTGGGTTGTTTCCACAAGAGGTACACAGACTTTTACTTCATAGGCGATTGCTAGGTTAAGGACCCTAAAAGGCCTTCCCAACTACACTTCAGTACGGACAGTGCAGTACACCATGAAACAGTAATAGTTTGTTTTAGATGTGAGATTAACTTTATGATCAGACTACTTATTTATTTTTTTATTTATTTATCCCTTTGTTGATCAGATTAGCCTCACAAGGGGAGTAGCCTCTTTACAGGGAAGAACAAAGGAGGTATTTATACCACTAGGAGAAATTAGGCCACACATTGGGAAAATTCCCCTACTTGTCATTGTTGTGTGGGACCCTTTTTGGAGGAGCACTTCCTGATTCCATTCCAGGTACAGGGGCAGCCCAGAGAAACAGGGAGGTAGATGGAGAGTGAAGGAGATGATGGAGTGGTGAAATAAATAAATAGAAAAGCAAATACTGAGGCAGGAGAATGTGTGCAGGGTTCTGAGGAAATGTTTTAAAGAAACCTGTTTGATGGAGATGAGTCAGCAAATGATGGATGTATAATGACAACCCTCCAGTTGGGAGGGTCGTAGGATGATTTACTTAAAGAAATGGTGGTGCAGAGTGAGCCAGAAAATGAAGAAGATGTTTCCTGGGGGGGACACTTTATAGAGAAAATACAAAAGGAGGATGCAGAGACAATCCTGAAGAATAGTGGCGAAATGAAAATAAAAAAAATATGCAGAGAAAGTAAAAGAAGGAAAAAGTGAACAAGCAGAAAAAAAGGCAGAAGAAAATGAAAAACAGAAGTACATAGTAAGGATTTGAAGTAAAGAAGACAAAGAAATGAACATGTATGAAGTGTGGGACAATTTAATAGCTCCTCTGGGTGTAAAAGGACATGAGGTAAGAGCAGTTATTTTTATTAACAGAGACAGTTTGTGACATTATATTTCAGACTGTTTTTTCAACTGAAAACGTTATTGGAGAATATGAAAAAAAGAAAACAGTAACCCATGAAATCTTTATCCCCCAGATTCAGCAAGCCCTGCACAGCTTGCAGGAATAGTACAGGAGCTCCTGGAGGCAATATGGCCACCATGTGATCCAGGAATAAACTGCAGGGACGTGCACGAGCGCTCCTGCACTATTCCTGCATGGATAGAGCTCCTGTATGCAAATTATCCCATTTGCAGGTGAAAACCATGCAAATGAGGTGAATTTGTGATCTAGGAAGCTGTCAGCCAACCGTGCAGGGCTAGTGTAGTGTGCAGAAATGTACTTGGTTAGTTATCGAGTACATTTCTGCAAACTACAAAATGGAGCCATGACAGCTCCAAATAAAGGGTGTATATTATGTGGAAACCATGCCAATGGCCAAATATATGGCCAGTGGCATGGAAAACAGTTGCAAAAAAAAAAAATTACTTTTATTATTTTTAGCCGATTTCGGCTGTTTGAGCGGAGGGCAGTGGCGGCCAAATGGGATTTGGCCGAAAATATAAAAAATAACCTGAAATAAGCATTCTAACCAAAATCACTATTTTGCCATTATGCTCAATGGCAGGCAGAAGACAACATGGCCAGTGAATAATGGCTGCTAAGGGGGAAGGCTCAGTGTGAAACCTGTAACTATGAATTAGCAGGCAATCCTATGCAAATGAGGGGAATTATACTAAATCCCTGATTTCCCCTGCATGCTAGTCAGCACCCAGCAGTGCAAGTGCAGGAATAGCATGGTGCAAGCCTAAGAGTTAGCTGACATCATGGGGGGGTGTCAGGCATACTGTATGCGGACTGGAGCCCTGTGGCTCGGATTTGCCCTAAGCTTAGCGGAGCTAAGCAAGGGGGTGTGTCTGAGGCTGCCTAGCACTCTTTACATTGCCTAAGCAGGTGTGCACGCCACGCACCATGTTTTAAATGAAAATAAAACTTAAACCAGGAAATAGCAGCTCTGTGCACATTTGTGCGCGCCCCTGGGCTTAAACAGGAAGGCAATGGGAAGGGAAAACAGCAGTAGGAAGGTAATCAAGGAGAACTAGCATAGCTGGCAGGTGAAATGTATCAGAATCAGCCAATTACACAGGCAGCAGCCCAGCCCAGCACAGAACACTACTATAAACTATGCAAACACCTTTCCCTCTGTTTTTTTCCCATACTCTACAACACCGCTGTGTACAAGCGGTCAAATTTTAACAAACAAAAACAACAAAATGATAGGGGCTGCAGCTATCATACATCAACATGTGGAAGAGGCTTGGGGGGGTGAGGATGAGAATGCTGTTGACCAACCCACAGTGAGGAGATGGAGAAGAGTGTACAGACCCAGGGTAACCTACCAGGGGCTACATGAGCTGGAGATAGTAGAGCGCTATAGGGTGGACAGCAACCTCCTACAGCAAATTGCTGAGCTGTGCCGGCCACACCTGACACACAGAACTAACAGAGGGGAACCCATCCCAGTGGATACCAAGGTATGTGTAGGCCTAACAATACTAGTCACAGGTACCTTCCAAAAGCCAACTGGGAATATCATGGGGATCTCACAGGCATCAGCATCCAGGGTACTCCACCAGTTCCTGGATGCCATGTCAGCACATGCCGGTGAGCACATATATTTTCCCAACACCCGTGAGCCATTGGCCAGCAATATGCATCTCTACCACCAAATAGCAGAACACCATGAGGTAGTGGGTGCTATAGACTGCACGCACATATGCATTAAAGCACCACCCAGTGAGCAGGGTAGGGTCTACATCAACCACAAGGGCTTCCCCTCCATCAACTGCCAGGTCGTGTGCGATGCCCAGGGCATTATAATGAATGTGTGTGCTGACTGCCCTGGAAGCTATCACAACTCCCACATCTGGCATCTGACTCAGCTGTACCAGAGATTTGCCAGTGGGGACATCCCTTACGGTCACCTAGTGGAGGATGCTGGTTACGCACTGGAGCCATGGCTGATGACACCCATCAGAAATGCACACACACCCGAACAAGAACTCCATATTGAGGCACACGCACAGACCAGAGTTATAGTAGAGTGTGTGTTTGGGATGCTCAAGTTCCGGTGCCTGGACACATCTGGTGGAGCATTGCAATACTCACCAGCTACATGTACCCAAATTATCCTTGCATGTGCCATGTTACACAATATGATCCTGTGGAAACAGCTGCAGCAGGAACAGCATGAGGCAGGGCCACACAGCCCCCCACCATTGCCAAGCCCTGACAGGCGCAGAGTGACTCGTGAGCCTGGCCCAGTAGGCAGAAGGAGGCATGCCCAGTATGTTCTGGCCTTGGCAAAGAGGCAATGCATAGCACATACACTGACACAGGAGGGACCCAGGGAATAACACATCTCTCTGACTCGCACATACAGTAAAAAGGATGCCAAACATGACACTACCTGTGCTCAAACATGTATAGGGAGTGTGCTATGTGCATCCAACATAGGCAGCCCTGCAGCACCATCCTCAATACTGGGACACCCACAAGATAAGTCACTCTTCCTACCAATTGCCAAATGGAGCAGTATGTTTTGTTACTTGTATCTATGGTATGGATGTGAACATGCAAGGGAATTGGGTGGGTGAATGGGATGCCAGCAGATAGTAGACACCTACAGTGGCAGCATGAGATCTGTAACAAATACTGGTGTCACCATAGTGGCCAGTACTACACATGGTGACAAAACCCACTGCAGGAAATGTGCTGGGCCACATGTGAGTCCATATGACGCACATGCCAGTCAGGGAGGCTCATATACCCAACAACAGTCTCAGCCAGCAGGACAGGTGTGACAAACACAAAGGCTGTGCTAAGCCCTCTGATTGATGACTATAGGTAACCTCCCTCCCAGGCCTACACAGGCAGACTACAACAGGTCAGGCAGTGGGATGTTAGTTCTAAAGGGTAAGAAGTCAGAAACTGAATTGTATGTCAAATAAAACCTATGACCTGTATTACAATGATATGCCTCTAGTCAGCATGATAGGTTAGAATACAGAATGAAATGGAGTACCTGACATACCAATACAGTCATAGCAAATATATACAAGTGTCAGGTGTACCCCCCCCCCACAATCCTATGTAGAAATGTAGTAACAGTCTGGTGTGCCTCCCATTCCTATGTATACACGTAGTAATACACAGGTGTGCCCCCCAGTCTTATGTAGAAATGTAGTAACAGTCAGGTGTGCCCCCCCAATCGGATGTAGAAATGTAGTAACAGTCAGGTGTGCGCCCCCAATCCGATGTAGAAATGCAGTAACAGTCAGGTGTGCCCCCCATTGCTATGTAGACACGTAGTAACACACATATGTGCCCCCCCCAATCCTACGTAGAAATGTAGTAACATGTATAGGTTCATAGGTTCATAGGTTTATACTAGGCTATCTGCCCTAGGGCATTTATAAGCCTAGCCAGAATGTGTTTGGCTTTCGCCACCCATTTTAAATTTATTTTGCTATGCCATTTTTCGAGGTTAGTATACTGTGCCTCTGTCTAACAGTGACACAGAAGTGATACCCAGGGTAAACCTACGATCTCCCATCCACTCATCAAGATTCCTCTTGAAGAGAGTCAATGAGGGACTCTGCCTAACCTGGACTGGGATTTTATTCCAGAGTGAAGGGAGTCTCTGGGTTATGAATCTGTCCCTCCAGCATGTCCTATTTATTTCAGTACTGAGGTTCAAGTCTCTCGAGCGCGTAGCTCGATGGGATTTGGATTTTCTGAGGTGCAGCATGTCCATTAATTCTGGGTTGGACATGGCTTTATATGTCAGGCACAGGTCGCCTTTGAACAGGCGGTATGCCACTGAGTAGAGCTGGAGTTTCTTTAACCGGGCAGCATATGGCATCTGTTTCAGCCCTTTGATCCTCTTGGTGAGGTACTTTTGGGGTCTTTCCAGTTGCTGCAGGTGTCTGGTAAGGTACATCCCAAAAGGGGCATTGTACTCAATTATGGGCCTGATGAGGGATGAGTAAAGAGGCACGGTGACCTCCCCTGATCTAGATGTGAATCCCTTCATGATTAGGTGGGCTATATAAAATGTTTTTCTAACCACTTTGGCCACGTGGTTGTCAAATGAGAGATTGCTATCAACTTGGGTCCCCAGGTCCCTAATTACTTCTTCTGTACTTAATGGATTACCACATATGTGGTAATTTGTGGGCACTTTGTTTTTGCCAAAGGGATGACTATACACTTTTGGCATTTAGCTTGAGGCCATGGCTCTGGCACCAGTTGTCTGTTTCTATGAGGCCCTTTTGGAGGATGCTTGTGTCGGCTGGAGAGTTGATTATGGTGCCCAGTTTGCAGTCATCTGCAAACTTGGTCAGCCACAGTCCTTCCGTGTTGGCCTGTACCTCCGAGAAATATATACCGAACAAGAGAGGTCCCAGGACTGAGCCTTGTGGGACACCACTTGTAACTGGTTTGGAGTCTGACATGGCTCCAGCAATTCTAACCATGTGGGTTCTATCCTTGAGCCAGTTTGCTGTCCATCTAGTGACATAGGGGTTTATATTTAAGCTGGTGAGCTTATCTATAATGCCCGAGTGGGGTATTGTATCAAAGGCTTTTGCGAGGTCCAGGTAGGCTGTGTGGACCACCTTCCCCTCGTCAATGGCCTTGGTGACTGTTTCAAAGAAATCAACCAGGTTTAAGAGGCAGGATCTGCCCTTAACAAAGCCGAACTGGGTAGGATCCAGTGTCTGTACATCCCCAATATCTTTATTTATGAGGTTCATGATGATCGTTTCCACAGCTTTGCAGACCAAGCTAGTCAGGCTTATGGGGCGATAGTTTCCAGGATCCGTTGAGGCACCGCCTTTATGGAGAGGGACCACTGTTGCTGTACGCCACTTTTTGGGCACATATCCTGTAGTAAGGCTGAGATTGAACAGTAGTTTTATGTTTGGGTTTAGCTCTTCTTGGAGTTCATGTAGGCTGCAGCCCAGGACACCATCTGGTCCCATTAATATTGTGTTTTTTGCTTTTGAGAGGGTGGCTCTTACCTGAGCATCTGAGATGTCAGGGGGGCAGCACTCTGCTGGGATAGATATTTGCCCTTTTGGTTTGGAGGGGGGGGAGAAGTTTGTGCTGGACCTGTCAGCTAGGATGTTGGCAATGTCTGTGGGTTCAGTGTATTTTTTGTCATTTTGGACTAATTCTGAGCATATCTGGGAATTACCACCCAGGTTCCTAACATAACTAAAGAAAGCCTTGTGATTATCCTTAGTGTCCTGTGCAATATTTCTCTCGAAGCTGGCCTTAGACAATTTTATGAGTGCCCGTAGTTTTTTGCTAATACTGATCAGTGATGCCTTCCCTTTTTGGGATTTTTCTCTATCATTTAGTAGCTTCCTCCTTCTATTATATAGTTTGTTTATGGCTGGGGTCCACCAGACAGGACGTCTGCCTTTGGAGGATTGGGTCTTGGTTTTATTTGGGATCGCATGATCCATGCATTCCTGAAGGTGTTCATAGAATGCATTTATAAAGGATTCTGCGGTCTGGGCCAGATTTTCCACAGGTCGGGCTTGAAGGATTCCACCTCGGTTTTGAGGAGTGTGAAATTTGCTTTAGAGAAGTTTTTCACTGTGGTTTTCTGGGCAGGGGGTGGGGTCAGGATATGAATATCCAGTGAGATTAGTTTATGGTCTGATCTTACCAGTGAGGGATACACTTCTGGTCTGGAGCATAGAGTCCCCATGTTGGTGATGATCAGGTCCAGTATGTTTTCCCCTCTTGTGGGAGTGGTAACAAGTTGTTCCATAGCATTTGAGTTTATAAATTCTAGGAACCTTTGGGCTAGGGTGTTGGAGCTAGAGTAATGCTCCCAGTCTATGTTTGGGTAGTTGAAGTCGCCCAATATAATGGTGTTTGGAGAGACCTTCATATTTTCCAGTATTCTCAGAAAGGCCGAGTGGGGTTCCTGGGTTTGGGAGGGTGGTCTGTAGCAGGCTATAAACTGGAAGGCAGTTTTACCCACTATTAGTTGCACATGGATAGTCTCTGATGCTTCATGCTTTGCCACCAACCTGGAGGTGTGGGTATCTTTGATGAATATCGATACTCCCCCTCCTTTTGTGGTTCGGTCCAAGTTTTGGGGCCGAAAAGCATGGTATGAGGTATAACCTGGTAGTGCTGGGGTGCTCTCGGGAGCCCTGAACCAGGTTTCTGTTACTGCACAGATATCGATGTTCTCCATGCTAAGGAGAGTTTCGAGTGCATGCATCTTCAGGTTTAGACTTCTGGCATTGAGTAGCATTACTCTTAGTTTCTTATCCCTTGTGATACCTATGGAGGTGGGTTTGTCTTTTGAGCCTTGCCTAAAAAAGGCACTATGGGGGTAGCAAGAGCCTTTGCCAATATCCGAAAGCCCAGGGGTGACAGGTGCAAGCCGTCCCTAGCGAAGCATCATGGCTTGTCGAGCATATCATCCCAAGCTGACAGGCATTGGATCCCCTTTGAATGACACCAGTACTTAAGCCAATTGTTGAAATTGATCATCTTGTCTTCATATTGTGGCATCATTCTTGGTAAGATGCTACTCAAGGTCAGGGTCATACCGGCCTGGGCTACATGCTCAGAGAGCTCCTTTATGTCTCTTTTCATGTAGTCCAGGGAGGTACGTCTCAGGTCATTCACACCAGCATGGACAATGACTGAGTCATATTTGTACTTGCCTTGGAGTGACCTGAGTGCTTGTGTTATGTGGCGGATCCTAGCGCCCGACAGGCTGCTCACCGTGACTCTCTCCTTGTTCAGCCTGGTGAGCGGGACATCAGTGTGCCTGACGATAGAGTCACCTATTACAAGTGTATCAGGTGTGTTGTTTAGTCTTAAGGGCTGTGACTGTTCGGCACACTGGTTTTGTGAGATATGTGTTGCACGTGTTTTGTTTTGGGGTAGCGGTTGCTTGGGTGTCTGCTTTGGAGGTCTCTGCTGCTTAGGCAGATCTTTATTTAGAGCCTCCGAGTATGTTTTTGTGTGATTATGTGTTTGGTTTGCTGTCGTGATAGGTCTATGTGAGACTGGAATTGTAGTGAGTGTGGTTTCCTTCTCCTCCTGACTGGTTATGCCAGTAAGTGAGTTGAGAGAGCTTAGCCTCCAGTTTGGCTATATGGTTGCATCTCTCACATGTGTTGGAATTTGTTGGGAGGAGGAGAGGGTTGTCTGTGTACATGAGGCAGTTGTAACATTGCCTCAAGATTCCCAGATTCACCAGCTGGACCGGAGAGGAGATTGACAACTGACCTTTGGACATGCTAGAATAATATTGGGAATTCCTTAATAATTGAAAACAAGGGCCAGTGGGGAGTGAGGGTGTAGTGCTTTTAATTTCTAGTGCTGACTTATATAATTGCTTTAGCGCGCAAGTGCCAGGTAACTTAAGTGCAATGTGTTACAGGTAACTTAAATGCAAAAACGACAAACAGTAACTTTCTTTCAAGTGAAACAAGGAAATAAGTACAGTAAGCAATGCAGATATCACTAGTGATCCACAGAAGCGCTGAGAAGCCGTGTATTAGGTGGAATTAGCATTCCAGGGAAATAACAAGCAAACAAACAACAAGCATATAAACAAAGCTAGATTCAGCAGGCCTGGATCTAGTCTATGCTACAGCAAACAAGGTGTACTAATTTCAGTAAGATACAGTTCAAATATTCAGGCACTAAAAACCTTTAACCAGAAATTCCCAACTCAGAAGGGCAGAGTCCAGCCTCTTCTCCCACAAGAGTGCAGACCACGAACCTTCTTAATGTAAAATAACTGGCCTGAAGCCCAAGTGCTTAAACCAGAACTAATACACTTTAAGAATAACAGTCACTGAGCTCTCAATCAGCAGTTCCCAACTTAGAAGGATAAAAGCTACCTGTCCTGCCACCACAGTGCATGCCACAAACCTTCCTAATGTAAAACAACTGGTCTGAAGCCCAAGTGCTTAATCCAAAATACTTAGAATGATAGCTCCACTTTAATCAAGTTACTACCAAGCAGTAATAAATACAATTGAATACTTTAGAGAATGCCTGGATTAGTGCTCAAGTTACACAAACAAAGCTAGATCCAGCAGGCCCGAATCCAGTCTATGCCACAGCAAACAAGGCGCACCAACTTCAGTAAGAAGCAGTTTAGATATGCATGCACTATAAGCCTTTAGCCAGAAATTCCCAGCTCAGAAGGTATGTGTAGGTATGTGTAGGTATAATAACAGTGGAACACAGATTACCTGAGCCGGCCAAGGTAGCAGGATAGATTGTAGCATATGTACAATATGCAGGTCTGCGTGTGTTAGGTTGGTGCATGTTGTATATTGTGTGAGAGTGGTCAGTATGTATGCATGGTGAGGTTTGTCCTGGTGGCCATTGCCCAGTACTGCCCATGACAGGGCCAAGTCCTCACAACTGCAGTGCCAAACACAATGCTTCCTAGTATAACACATTCTAGCAGTAAGCCATTGTAAATGTTTGGAAGTAATATGTGTCACCATCTGAAAGATGGATATGGCATTTATTTTTATTTCTTTATTTTTATTTTATTTTACATTTGTTTACCGGGAAAGTCCGACTGGACACAGGTCCATTTTCAGCGGAGGCCCAGGGAGAAAAGCTCCACATTACAATACATTACATGAGAGTAAAAAGAAGTAGAACATACATACATATGGCATATATACATGCCAGGACAACATGCTGGTGATTAACATACATACATATAGCATATATACACATCAGGACAACATGCTGGTGATGCACAAACATACATATAGCATATATACACACACCAGGACATCATGCTAGTGATTAACATTTCTTACACTAGACAATCAGAGGTACATTTTTTTTCTTTTGCGGTTATAAGTTTTGTAATGTAAATGTACACGGGTTTGGAAGCTTTCAGGGGGAGAAACTGTTTATACTTAGCTGTACCCTGACAAATTCTCTTGGTATGGATTAGCCTGGTGAGTGGCATGAGCATAGCCAGTTATTTAGATAGTGGGTTTTCAGTAGATTTTTGAATTGACTAAAGGAGGTGGTAGAAGTTATTTGGCTTGGTAATGTGTTCCAGGTTTTGGCAATGGTGTTGACAAAGAGGGACTTACCAGCTTTGTTTTTATGTTTGATGACAGTTATGAGGTTCTGCTTACTAGATCTTAAGGCTCTAGAGGGAATGTGGGGCTGAATTAGGTGCTAAAGTGCTGGAGTTATCTCAGGAAGGTAGTAGAGTTTGTGCACTATAGAGAGTTGATTGAGTAGAACTATATGAGGCAACTCAAGCCAGTTGAGTTGCTTAAGGGATAGACAGTGGTGGGACCTATATGAGGCTTCAGTAGCAAACTTGGCAATCTTGTTGCAGCAAGATTCCATTTTATTTAGATCAGTTTGGTGGAGACTGGTCAAGATGGGAGAGGCATAGATGAGGGT
This sequence comes from Protopterus annectens, assembly GCF_019279795.1. Taxonomy (NCBI): domain Eukaryota; kingdom Metazoa; phylum Chordata; order Ceratodontiformes; family Protopteridae; genus Protopterus; species Protopterus annectens. The sequence continues at coordinate 968,376,338 of NC_056733.1, read as the reverse complement.
GGATGGAAGATGAGTCCTTGCGATGCTCACTTTGGTGCGTTTTGTCATAAACTCTTTGTTCCTGTAGAGGAGACCAAGTTTTTTATTAACTTTCTTAATGGTTTGTGCTATGTGGATGTCGAACCTCAGGTTATTCTCTATTTCTATGCCTAGTAGTTTAGTGTGTGTCATTGAACTGATTTGAATGTTTTCTTTAGAGCTAATGGTGAATTTATTATTTAGGGGAGGAGCTCTGCCAGGGCTGAAAAGAATTAGTTTGTTTTTTTGGGATTAAGAAGTTTGATGTTAGTGAGCCAAGTTTCGGCTAGGGTGAAGTTATTTTGGGTAGGGGTTTGCAGTTCACTAAGGGTAGGGGCAGCACATATGAGGGTAGTGTCATCTGCATATTGTACTATGGAGGCAGTGGGAGAGGATGAAGAGATCTGATTTGTAAATAGAAAGAACAGCAATGGGCCAAGGATGGATCCTTGAGGGACTCCTATGGTTACTGGTAATAGGGGGCACTAGTGATCCTGCCATAGGACCGCTTGCTGACGGGCAGATAAGTAGCTGTTGAACCATGATATAGAGGAGGGACTTCTATTTAGGGTGGATAGGGTATCAAGAAGCAGAGTACTGCGGTGGTGGTGCTGCAGTAGCATTGTCGCCTCACAGCAAGACGTTGTGCTGTTCGATTCTCAGTTAGAGCGTCTTCTGTGTGGAGACATGCATGAATGGGCATACATTCGTTGAAGGTTGTGTGTCAGGGCTGGCAAACTCAGCACGTAAAAAATCTACTGCCAATCATTAGCGGACAGGAATTCTGCTGTGGTGACCCCTAACCGGGAAAAGCCGAAAGACACAAACAAACAAAGGGTATCAAGAAGCAGACTGTGGTTTACCATGTCAAAGGCTTTTGATAGGTCTAAGAATATGGAAGAAACAAACAGACCTTTGTTTCTGTGGTGGTTAACTATGTTGGTGAATGATAGTAGTGCTGTTGTGGTGCTATGGGAAGGTCTAAAACCATGCTGGGATATGGAGAGTAGGTTGTTATTCTGGAGGTACTTTATTAGCTGAGTATGGACAACTCTTTCTAATATTTTGGATAAAGATGATAGGATTGCTATTGGGCGATAGTTGGTGAGCTCTAAGGAGTTGCCTCCTTTGTGCAGTGGAATTATATATGATATTTTCCATGAGGTGGGGACTTTGCATTATGAGAGATCTGTTTATGAGAATAGAGACAGGATAGGCTATAGCTTCAGCTGAGATCCGAAGGAAGTCTGCTGGCAGCTTATCAGCTGCTAGAGTGGTTGGTTTACGTTTACCAAGAAGTTTAGATATTGCTTTGGTGGATACAGAGTGGAGGTGAAAACTGTGGCTATTGTTTTGTATATTGGGGTGGGTTGGGGTAGTTATTTGTGTGGAGCTGCTAGTACTATTTTGGGCATTGGCAAGGGTCTGGACTGTTTCTGTAAAGAATTTGTTAAACTGAGTAGGAATGTTTTCATGGTTATTTGGAAACACAGGGGTTGCAGTTGTGGACTTTCCTGGATGCAGTATACTATTAATTGAGGCCCAGAATTTTTGTAGGTTGTGAGCATATTTTTCTTGCATGCTTGTATAGTAGCTGGATTTGTCTAGTTTGATTTGTTTTTTGGTTTTGTTACGGAGCTCTACATAGTTTTGTCACAAAGTAGTGGTTTTGTTTTTCTGATATTGAATCCAGGCCTTGTCCCTTTCTTTCATTATAGCTTTAGTATCTTTTCTTAGCCATGGGGCATAGTTCGTTTTTATTCTAATGGTTCTAAGGGGTAAGATTTTTATGAAGGTTGTGTTAAAGTACTCAACAGCATCGTCTAGAGGTAGATGCTTTAGGGGGGGTCCCGTTACAGCATTTTAGAGTATTGATGAGATCAGTAGCCATAAATGTTTTTTTGTTTCTAACTACTCTGAGGATAGGTTGGTTGATGGTTTGGGATCTGTTCCTAATTAGGTAGGTTGAATGATGGTCACTTAGGGTATCTGGAAGACAACCAGATTGCTGTGCAAGAGCGGGGTCAGATACCAGCATCCAGTCTAAGATGGACTGGCGTTTGGAAGTTTTGTCAATTTGAGTGGGGGTGTTTATAGTTTGGGTAAACCTATGGAGGTTTATGAAGGCAGATGGGTTATGGCTGGAGCAGTGAAGCCAGTCAATATTGAAGTCTCCTAATAGTATGGTTTCATGTGGAAGGGAGTTGGAGGTCCAATTAAGCAGGCTTTCCATTACAATGATGTTATTGCGTGGTGGTATATAGCCACCTGCAATAATTATGTTTGTTGGAACTTATTTTTCATTTGGCAAGGATTAGTTCTACGTCTCTGAATTCATGGGTATTGTAATCTAGTTGTTCTAAGGCAAGATGATTTTGGAATAATATTGCAACACCTCCGCCCTTTTTCTCTGATCTGTCTCTTCAGATAATGTTGTAACCCGGGGCAGTAATCTCATTATTGTGATGTTGTGGTTTGAGCCATGTTTCAGTTAACACAGTGATATCTGGTTTGTATAGTGCTAGTAGGGCATGAAGGTCATGAATTTTGTTAAGTATACTTCTTACATTAATGTTTAAGAAGAGGAGAGCTGAGGTAGGTCTGTGGTGTAGGGGATTTAGCTGCTTTAAGTTTGGGCTGATTGATGTTTTGGGTCCTGGATTGGGATGTATATCACCACTGCAAGTGAGTTTATGGAGTAGGTGTAAATAGAGTTTGGTCAATTTGTGAATTATTTTAGTTTGTCTTTGAGAAGAGAGAGGGTTAGTTTTGATTTTCAGTTTAATGTGTGAGTAAGAGAAGGGTAGGTGGGAGGTAAGGTCACATGGCGATATAGGGGAAGTGTTTTAGTTTGGTGGTGTTGGCTGTGGAATCAGTTTGCCAAGGGGATGGGGTGTGGTTATGAAGCTCAGTGTGGTAGGAGGACAGGATGGAAAGTAGGAGTAGGTGAAGATTATTAATGGGTAGAATGGTGTTTTTAGTAGTTGGGTTGGATATGTGTAACCATGTTATCTAGTTTCAAAAAGAATGTGTTACATGCACGGGTACTATCTATGAATGAGTGAGATTGGTGTTGTATTAAAGGTGCAGTATTAGGTGTATGTGGGAGTTTGTTGTTAAGAGGGGTAAGAGATTTGAAGTTATAGGTGGATGAGAGTGTAAGACTTGCTAATGGGAGTTGTCTGTAGCTACAAGTTGAAGTGATGTTAGGGACTTAGGAGCTATACAAGCATTGGGTAATGCTGGGTATATGGCTACAGAACAGTGATGGTGAGTATGGCCAGTGCAAGAGCTATCATTCTATGTGTTAGGGAGCTGCAGTACGGCCAAAAAGTATTGGTCAGGTAATTGGTATCCTCTAGTTAAGAGAGGGTAGCAGAGATAGTAAATACGGGGGGAGATACTTGTTACTTTATCTGTAATGATGTTCTTGACTATGAATAAGGTGAATGGGGATTATATATTGTCAATTTATTTGTACTACGTTCACATATGCATATTTACTGCAGTTCAAATATTAATTATAGGTAATAGTTAAGGGTTACAGGGTGGTGTGTATAGAGAGGTGGTGGAGGAGGTAGGGATTCTATGTTGGAGGCAGGAAGTTGGCTAGAGTATTTGTGAGAAACAGGAAGGGGAGGAGTGTTTGAGTAGGAGGAAACAGGTGGTTAGATATAAAGGAAATGATATGGGGGTGGGTGGGAATAGGGATGGGAGGTGAGCGAAGTGAGCCCGAGTGTAGCAAGGGCAAACAAAGCGGGGCTTCACCCACAGCAACAGTAAAAATCAATCAATTCCTTAACATAAAACAAATTATCAACAGTGAAATGGATGAAAGAGGTGGGGGTGGGCGAAGAGGAAGAAGGTTTGCAGTTGTTACCCCTGGGGTATGCACTCTAGCTGACTGTAATAGATTTTAACAAGGCATAACAGTAGTCACAGTAGTGACTGTCTACTCAGATATACATGCAGTACACAGGGGGAAGTAACCCAGACAGACAGTGTATAATATGTAACTGTCAAACAAACACAACCTTGGAATTGTACATACCGGTTTGCAGCACATTATCTGGGCTTGTAGTAGGGAATACCGATGTGTTCTAGCCAAACACTGCAGACCACAAAGGTCACAGGAATGATGTATTGAGAAACAGCTGATGTCCCTGCACAAGCCAGCATAAGTGGAATACTCCATGCATATCTGTGAGTCAGATGCAAGTAGTGTCCATAGCACACATGCACCCAGCTCACCCACCACCACCCACAGGTACCTCTTCAGTCTTATCCCTGCTGTTGGGAATGAGTACAATATGACCCCCACCTGTGTATGGCAATAGCAAAAGAATGCAGCATGCAGTGCAGGTGTCCCATGCAGGTGTGTCCCTAGTTGTAAGCAGCACCCTGCCAGAATCCACACCACTGGATCAATACTGACAGAAAGTATTGGCACAAACACCTAGCACACCTACCCTGTCACCCCAGGGGAATATACTGTATTGCAGTCTGGGACTGTAGAACTGACAGAATGCAACAGCCTGCTACAGCTGGCCTGGATCACTACCAAATGGCCTACAGTCCTCTGCCAAATGCCTGTGTCTCACCTGTACTGCCAATGTATGTTATGTCGTGGACTCCCAAATAACAACATTACACAGTCCACAGAACCCATATACAAGGCCATGTGGACAAACCACAGTAACATGTCCACCATGTCCCACTGCATGAACTGTGGGTCAACATCAAATTGCTGCTGTGATGAGGTGATAATTATAGGGAAAATATCAGGGAATGTTCGCATAATGTATGGAAGAGGATATAATAATAGAGGGGGGTGGGAGCATGGGTGGCATGGAGTGCGTGAAGTCTGAAACTCAGCCATGTGCACATACTATCCCTGGCTGCAAACACAAAAATGTCTGGCTAAAATCCTGCTCATAAACCACTATGTGTAGGGGTAATGTCCAGAATTATGACCCCTGCCTCTGGGTAACCTGTGTGAATCTGTACAGCTGTGAGGTATGGCCACAGCAGGATATGGCCATACTGTCACACTGATAGATGTACAAGAATGGGATCCTCAGCCACCACTGTACCAAGATGCTGAATCATTTACACAGACTCAGCAGCAAGTGTCTGCAGCTCCCTCTCCAGAATGACATGAGTTTGCAAGAATATGTAGGTGTTTGACCACGATACTGGACACAGCTGCATTCACCCTATGTTCCACAGAACATCACTGCAAGCAAATATGTCTTCCTGATAGTACTTGATGACATAATGCATCACAGTGTAAAACAGTACACATGTCTGAAAATCTCTGCTAACACCAGGACCATGTAGCAGAAGCAGCACAGCCACAATCACCTACAGTACACGCTATCCTTTGCCCATTTTGACCCCATATTGTCAACTGATCTACAGATATCATGCAGAAACAGTTTGCTAGCTGTAGGTGTAGAACACAAAAGCCTGCACTGGAGTACAATCTACCTGCAATGGATTCACACAGCCAATACAGAAGGTCATACTGGGCATGCCCCCACACTTAGAGAAGTGAAGGCTATGTCAGACAACAAAATACTGAAAGGTCATGCTGGGCATGTTCCTATACACTTACAGAAATGAAGCCCATGTCTGGCAACAACAGTGGACCATACCTATTTGACAGTTGTAGATGTTAGTGAATGCACTCCTCAATATGCACCAGTCATGCTTTGCACACACATTGAATAGGAATACACACATATATCCAAGGACAACACACTATAATATGCCAAACATACACATGCATAGATGTGTGGAAGAGAGTGACAGTGACAAAGAGCCATCCATCATGAGGCCAGTCCCACCCAACACACAGCCAATTGGCTAAAACCACATGCTGTGTAAATGTCAATCTCCATAGACATTTGCCTCTGGAATCCCTCAGCATTATAGAGTCTGTGGTGCTAGTGCCAACTGTGCAACATGACTGTACAATTCAGTAGTCAACTAGCAGTTGTATACATGTACCTGTGGAATATAAACCTGTGTGTGCCTGAGTGTGGTGTGTCTGCCTCTAGATGAATGGGTTATGTCCCATGCACACACACTCTCTCCCCATTGCCCTACTATGGCAAGCTTGCTGATGTCTTCACCTTGAAGTACACCTTTGGGGATGTAGAAGACAATTAATCTCTGTGTTGTGTCCTATAACTGTGTAATGTTATAGTATGATGTACTAGTTAGATAGGAGTTCTAATCCCAGATATGGCAACTGTGTGTGTGTGTGTGTGTGTGTGTGTGTGTGTGTGTGTGTGTGTCTGTGGGGGGGGAATCAATGCATTTTAGGCTAGTCACACTCACTACAATTTCAAATGCCCTACTTTGGCATGCCTGCTGATGTCATTCACTTTGAAATACACCTTTGGGGAAGTAGTGGCCCAGTAATCTCCATGGCACATCCCTGTAACTGCATAATGCTGTAGTATGATAAACTAGCTAGGTAGGAGTTCTATTCCCAGACATGGCAAGTGTGTGTGCGTGTGTGTTAGCTTGTCTGTGTAGGGAGCAATGCTTTTGAGGCTATTCACGGTTACTACAACCTCCAGTGACCTTCTTTGGCAAGCCTGCTGATGTCATTCACTTTGAAATACACCTTTGGGAAAGGAATAGCCCAGTAATCTCTGTAGCATATCCTATAACTGTGTAATGCTGTGGTGTGATAAACTAGTTAGGTAGGTGTTTTATTCCCAGACATGGCAAGTGTAGATGTTTGTGTGTGTGTTAGTTTGTCTGTGTAGGGAGTAATGCTTTTGAGACCATTCACAGTCACTACAACCTCCAGTGCCCTTCTTTGGCAAGCCTGTTGATGTCATTCACTTTGAAATACACCTTTGGGGAACAAGTAGCCCAGTAATCTCTGTGGTGCATCTTATAACTGCATAATGCTGTAGTGTGATAAACTAGTTAGGTAGGAATTCTATTCCCAGACATAGCAAGTGTGAAACTCTGTGTGTATGTTTGGTAGTGTGTGTGTGTTTGTATGTGTGTGTGTGTGTGTGTGTGTGTGTGTGTGTGTGTGTGTGTGTGTGTGTAGTGAGCAATGTTTTTATAGCCATTCACAGTCACTACGCACACCTACAAATGGAGAACATTAATAACTGTGCAGTAACAGAGACCTGATCCAAGCCTCCCGAGAGCACCCCTGCAATACCAGGTACAGCTCTCACCACACCTGTTGGCCACCAAACCAGGACCAAAACAATAAAGGTGGAGGAGTGCTCATATTTGCCAAGGGTATTCGCACCACCAGGCTACATGCCCAACAGAATGTGTCTGAAATACCCCCGGTGCAACTAACAGTCAGTTAGACTGCATTCCAAATTGTATAGCTTGTTTCGGATCCCCCACTATGCCCCATGATACCCACTACAGCCTTTAAAACATACTGTGAAATATCATGATACAAGCAAACAACCTAATACTGGGTGAGTTACACTACCCTGCCATTAACTGGGAAAACTACTTGTGACCCAACACATGTGCCCAACGGTTCTTGGAAATCATAATTCCCAATGCCCTGGATCAAGTAACCCATAGTCCCACCAGGGGCTCAAATATCCTTGACCTGGTCATTACCAACATGGGACATCAATGTTCCAAACCTATGGTCACCCCATTGGTGGTCAGGTCTGCCCATGAGCTAATCACCCTTAACATCAACATCCCTCCCCCACACCCCAATAAGGAAACCTCCATAACACACATCTCCAAAGCCAACTTCATGCTACACATGTCAGACGTGACTAACGTCATGACACTCATGCAGAAGGGAACTGAAAGGACTGCTGAACACTGCACTAAGGCACTGTATGAGCACATCCAATCGTGGATGAATTGTGCCATCCCAAATAGAACCAAGATGCTCCACACCAAGAAAAGGAAGCCAATGTGGTGGCCCCTGCCATAAACATACTGTACAACAAAAGGAGGAAACTCTTGCAGACATGGGGGACTTTTCAGGATGCAAAATACTCCCTTACCAGCAACAGTAGAAGGGAGAGACCCCTCATAAAATCCACCAAGACTAGTTACAAACATTATATAGCCACAGATCACAAGGACAACTGCAAGCCGTTCCATAGCTATGTGAGGAATCTAAATGGCAATGTTCAGAACTTCTGTGGGCTACAACAGGATGGTACTAAATCTACTCCTCCCAGGAATATTGCCAATATCCTGGCAGATCGATTCAGTGCTGACTGCTCCCCCCAATCCCCAAAGGGCCCATCTCAATGCAGACAGATTGCCCCAGGTTAGTACAAATATCTCTCCAAAGTGACAACTCAAAAGATTGAAGCATGTTTTCATTAACCGATGTTTTTCTACACGTATCATGTTTTGACACCCACTGTATTAAACACTGTAAAATGAACTTCTGCTATATTTATAATGTCAATACTAGTTAATAGAAAGTTTGTGTATTTTGTAATTATAGCTTGTTAATTTGTTACTACTGTAATGTACTTTATTGGAGCTTTTATCCCCGGGCCTCCTCTGAAAATGGATCTGTGTCTAGTCGGACATTCCCGGTAAACAAATGTAAAATAAATAAATAAAAAATATGCTGGTAATAATGGCCACATAGGTAAAAAAACACACTTTATAGAGCTATGACAACAGCAACCATGGGACCAGCAACATTCCGAGCTGTGTACTACATGAGCTACAAACCACACTTGCACCCCACCTACGTGCAATGTCTAATCATAGCCACACCTCAGACTTCATGCCCACTGTGTGGTGCATAACTACAGTTATCCAAGTTCACAAGGGGGGATCCACCTTGGATTCTGGGAACTACAGCCCCAGCAGTGTGATGTGCCTGCTCTGATAGGCCATGGAATGTATCATCATGGAAATTAAAACAAAGGCATTGGCAACCTGCAAACACTGGACCCCAACCAGATTGAGTTTGTGAAGGGATGATCATGTCACCTCAACCTGAATGACAACTGTGAATCCATCTCCAGAGCCGTGGATGAGGGTAAGGTGGTTCACACAGCCTATCTGGACCGCACCAAGCCCTTCAAAACCATCCTCCAGTCTGGAATCATAGATAAATGTATCATGCTGGCCATTAATCCCTATGTCACCTGATGGGCTGCCAACTGCCCATCCCCCAGTCTGGAATCATAGATAAATGTATCATGCTGGCCATTAATCCCTATGTCACCTGATGGGCTGCCAACTGCCCATCCCCCAGTCTGGAATCATAGATAAATGTATCATGCTGGCCATTAATCCCTATGTCACCTGATGGGCTGCCAACTGCCCATCCCCCAGTCTGGAATCATAGATAAATGTATCATGCTGGCCATTGATCCCAATGTCACCTGATGGGCTGCCAACTGCCCATACCCCAGTCTGGAATCATAGATAAATGTATCATGCTGGCCATTAATCCCTATGTCACCTGATGGGCTGCCAACTGCCCATCCCCCAGTCTGGAATCATAGATAAATGTATCATGCTGGCCATTAATCCCAATGTCATCTGATGGGCTGCCAACTGCTCATCCCCCAGTCTGGAATCATAGATAAATGTATCATGGTGGCCATTAATCCCAATGTCACCTGATGGGCTGCCAACTGCCCATCCCCCAGCCTGGAATCATAGATAAATGTATCATGCTGGCCATTAATCCCAATGTCACCTGATGGGCTGCCAACTGCCCATCCCCAGTCTAGAATCATAGATAGATGTATCATGCTGGCCATTAATACTAATGTCATCTGATGGGCTGCCAACTGCCCATCCTCCAGTCTGGAATCATGGATAAATGTATCACGCTGGCCATTAATCCCAATGCCACCTGATGGGCTGCCAACTGCCCGTCCCCCAGTCAGGAATCATGGATAAATGTATCACGCTGGCCATTAATCCCAATGTCACCTGACGGGGTGCCAACTGCCCATCCCCCAGTCTGGAATCATAGATAAATGTATCACGCTGGCCATTAATCCCCATGTCACCTGATGGGCTGCCAACTGCCCATCCCCAGTCTAGAATCATAGATAGATGTATCATGCTGGCCATTAATACTAATGTCATCTGATGGGCTGCCAACTGCCCATCCTCCAGTCTGGAATCATGGATAAATGTATCACGCTGGCCATTAATCCCAATGTCACCTGATGGGCTGCCAACTGCCCGTCCCCCAGTCAGGAATCATGGATAAATGTATCACGCTGGCCATTAATCCCAATGTCACCTGACGGGGTGCCAACTGCCCATCCCCCAGTCTGGAATCATAGATAAATGTATCACGCTGGCCATTAATCCCAATGTCACCTGATGGGCTGCCAACTGCCTGTCCCCCAGTCAGGAATCATGGATAAATGTATCACGCTGGCCATTAATCCCAATGTCACCTGACGGGGTGCCAACTGCCCATCCCCCAGTCTGGAATCATAGATAAATGTATCACGCTGGCCATTAATCCCAATATCACCTGATGGGCTGCCAACTGTTCATCCCCCAGTCTGGAATCATGGATAAATGTATCATGCTGGCCCTTAATCCCAGTGTCACCTGATGGGCTGCCAACTGCCAATCCCCCAGTCAGGAATCATGGATAAATGTATAATGCTGGCCATTAACCCCAATGTCACCTGATGGGCTGCCAACTGCTGTACGGACACAACCCACACTGTAAATGTAGGTGACACCAACCCGATCCCCAGACAAGTGACAGTTGGAGTACCTTAAGGTTCAGTCCTGGCACCACCCTTGTCTGGTATCTACTGCTCTGAAGTACAGTCCAACAGTAAGGGACACTGCCAAACAAAGGTCACAAATGACTGCACATTGGGAGCCAATTTTGAATCCTCACGTGATGTGGATATTCTTTCTACAGAAGGGCCTTACAGAAAGATATGCTTTGTGCCTGAGCCTTGGCCTCAAGGTCAATGCCAAGAAAATATATAGCTATCCCCATTGGGAAGGAACATGTACCTGTGAAGTGCCATATAGGTGGCAGTACACTAAACACCTAAAGTGTGATGACAGACTTAGGGGCACAGGTGGACAGTGGTATCACCTTTGATAACCACATCACCACAACAGTCAGGAAACCCACCTATGTGGCACACCTCCCACTAAGGGCTTTGCATCCAGGAAAAGGAGCCCATTGTCTCACTGTAGGCATCTCTCAGTAAATTCACCAAACTCCACTGCTCCACTTCGTTACCAATAAACAGCAAAAGAAAGTCCGCTAGCTAAGTACCATAAAGGGTATCCTCATATGTTGTTCAGCCACAACGCCAATACTTTGGATCTCCAAAAGGACAAATGAAATGTTCAGTAGATAGTAGATAGTAACGACCATTTAATGAAACACCAAGACAAACGTACAACACATACAAAGGATTGAGCTTTCATCTATTCCTTCTAGACTTCATCAGAATCCATAAATGCCAGTGTAAAAATGCTCTTAAATACTCGATCACCAATGAAGCAAAAAATGCAGAAGACAATGCAAGCAATCCAAACTTTTCAGCAGTCCCTCAAACAAATGCAGTCGACAGGATACACGTACAATGTATCCTGTCGACTGCATTTGTTTGAGGGACTGCTGAAAAGTTTGGATTGCCTGCATTGTCTTCTGCATTTTTTGCTTCATTGGTGATCGAGTATTTAAGAGCATTTTTACACTGGCATTTATGGATTCTGATGAAGTCTAGAAGGAATAGATGAAAGCGCGCTCAATCCTTTGTATGTGTTGTACGTTTGTCTTGGTGTTTCATTAAATGGTCGTTACTATCTACTATCTACTGAACATTTCATCTCTCAGTAAACCCAGTACAGACTACAATGGCCTGTTACGTATGTACCTCACAAGACATCTGCAACAAATAGACAGGCTGCAGACATACCTCTCAAAATGACCACAGGCCTAAACCAGATGGCCTATGCTGACCATCTGAAAATCACCCAGCAATACTCTGTCACATATTGTGTTCTCAGAGGCGATCTCTGCTAAACAAAACATGCCATGTCAAATTTCACACAGAGCTGATCGAAGGAAAGACACTGAGGAAACTCGGAGCTATAATATATAACATTAAGTATCCTGTTTTTTGTTTATTTTGTTCTTTATTTCTTTGTTATTTATAGCACTTTGTGTACTGTCTATTTTTCTAGCTAGTTTCACTGTGTGTGAGGTATTAACTGGAAATTGTCCACTTTTATTAAGCATCTGTTGGGTTGTTTGTTTCTGATAACTTGTTGCAGTTAAACTCTTTTTTCTAGAGGCTCCTTTAGCTGTTTAAAACTTTCATTTAAAGGCTCACTGCTGCTTTTCAGCTGTGAGAAACATTTCTGCAGTTTGTTTTAAGTAGTGGGGATATTTGTAGCATTTCCATATTCAGGCTTGTATTTAGGCCTAGTGTTTGGGGAGGCTGTGTGTCTGAGCACATATTCAGGGACATCTTGGTTTAGCCAAAGCCATCAGGCATTTCAGTGAGTGAGAATTGTTTGAGGCCATTGGCTGACTGAGGTCACCTGGACTACAGCTTAGACTAAGCACCTCATTGGTTCTTTTGAGATTTCTTTCTTAAAAGCTGTCTCAGATTTCAACTTTCTGTTACCTAAGAAGTTCAGTTGTGAGTGTTCTGCCATTTCACACTGAGCTAATCGAAGGAAAGACACTGAGGAAACTCGGAGCTATAATATATAACATTAAGTATCCTGTTTTTTGTTTATTTTGTTCTTTATTTCTTTGTTATTTATAGCACTGTGTGTACTGTGTATTTTTCTAGCTAGTTTCACTGTGTGTGAGGTATTAACTGGAAATTTTCCACTTTTATTAAGCATCTGTTGGGTTGTTTGTTTCTGATAATTTGTTGCAGTTAAACTCTTTTTTCTAGAGGCTCCTTTAGCTGTTTGAAACTTTCATTTAAAGGCTCCCTGCTGCTTTTCAGCTGTGAGAAACATTTCTGCAGTTTGTTCTAAGTAGTGGGGATATTTGTAGCATTTCCATATTTAGGCTTGTATTTGGGCCTAGTGTTTGTGGAGGCTGTGTGTCTGAGCACATATTCAGGGACATCTTGGTTTAGCCAAAGCCATCAGGCACTTCAGTGAGAGAGAATTGTTTGAGGTCATTGGCTGACTGAGGTCACCTGGACTACAGCTTAGACTAAGCACCTCATTGGTTCTTTTCAGATTTCTTTCTTAAAAGCTGTCTCAGGTTTCAACTTTCAGTTACCTAAGAAGTTCAGTTGTGAGTGTTCTGCCATTTCACACTGAGCTGATCAAAGGAAAGACACTGAGGAAACTCGGAGCTATAATATATAACATTAAGTATCCTGTTTTTTGTTTATTTTGTTCTTTATTTCTTTGTTATTTATAGCACTTTGTGTACTGTGTATTTTTCTAGCTAGTTTCACTGTGTGTGAGGTATTAACTGGAAATTGTCCACTTTTATTAAGCATCTGTTGGGTTGTTTGTTTCTGATAACTTGTTGCAGTTAAACTCTTTTTTCTAGAGGCTCCTTTAGCTGTTTAAAACTTTCATTTAAAGGCTCACTGCTGCTTTTCAGCTGTGAGAAACATGTTTTCCACCCTCCCTCCCTGTTGGTATAGTGTTTTTATAGTTGGTGGCTTTGCAGTTGCCCGCCCCTAGTGTAAATTTGATCTGGGTCCCTCCTCCCAGTCTAGTGTCATTACCTTATTCTACCCAGTACAGGGAGAACATTTGAGAAGGCCAATCAGCTTAGTTTCTGCTACTCCTTTCTCTCTTTCCACTTAAAAAAAAACATTTATCTGCTTTTACTGTATTTGTGTTTCTTCCTACCTTATTTTGCTTTTGTGTCATCTTAAAAGTACTCAGTTGTATTTATTACTGCTTGGTGTAACTCATTCTAAGCCTTTTAGTTTAAGCACTTACATTAAGAAGGTTTGTGGTCTGCATTGTAATGGCAGAACAGGCAGCTTACATCCTTCTAAGTTGGGAACTGCTGATTGAGGGCTCAGTATCTGTTATTCTAAAAGTGTATTCATTCTGGTTTAAGCACTTGGGCTTCAGGCCAGTTATTTTACATTAAAAGGGTTCGTGGTCTGCACTCTTGTGGGAGGAGAGGCTGGACTCTGCCCTTCTGAGCTGGGAATTTCTGGTTAAAGGCTTATAGTGCCTGCATATTTGAACTGTTTATTACTGAAATTGGTACACCTTGTTTGCTGAAGCATAGACTAGATCCAGGCCTGCTGAATCTAGCTTTGTTTGTATGCTTGTTGTTTGTTTGCTTGTTATTTCCCTGAAATGCTAATTCCACCTAAAACGCGCCTTTTCAGCTTCTGTGGATCCCTAGTGATATCTGCATTGCTTACTGTACTTATTTCCTTGTTTCACTTGAAAGAAAGTTACTGTTTGTCATTTTTGCATTTAAGTTACCTGTAACACATTGCGTTTAAGTTACCTGGCACTTGCTCACTAAGTCAGCACTAAAAAATTAAAAGCACTACACCCTCACAAACTCCCCTTGAGTACCTTGTTCCCCATTGGCCCTTTTTTCAATTATAAAGGAATTCCCAATACTATTCTAGCATGTCCAAAGGTCAGTTGTCAATCTCCTCTCCGGTCCAGCTGGTGAATCTGGGAATCTTGAGGCAATGTTACAACTGCTTCATGTACACAGACAACCCTCTCCTCCTCCCAACAAATTCCAACACATGTGAGAGATGCAACCATATAGCCAAACTGGAGGCTAAGCTCTTTCAACTCAGTACTGGTGTAACCATCAGGAGGAGAAGGAAACCACACTCACTACATTTCCAGTATCACATAGACCTACCACGACAGCAAACCAAACACATAAACACACAAAAACATACTCGGCAGCTCTAAATAAAAATCTGCCTAAGCAGCAGAGACTTCCAAAGCAGACACCCAAGCAACCGCTAGCCCAAAACAGAACACGTGCAACATATAGCTCACAAAGCCAGTGTGCCGAACAGTCACAGCCCTTAAGTCTAAACAACACACCTGATACACTTGTAATAGGTGACTCTATCATCAGGCACACTGACGTCCCACTCACCAGGCTGAACAAGGAGAAGGTCACGGTGAGCTGCCTGTCGGGCGCTCAGATCCGTCACATAACACAAGCACTCAGGTCACTCCAAGGCAAGTACAAATATGACTCAGTCATTGTCCATGCTGGTGTGAATGACCTGAGACGTACCTCCCTGGACTACATGAAAAGAGACATAGAGGAGCTCTCTGAGCATCTAGCCCAGGCCAGTATGACCCTGACCTTTAGTAGCATCTTACCCTCACCGAGAATGATGCCACAATATGAAGACAAGATGATCAATTTCAACAATTGGCTTAAGTATTGGTGTCATTCAAAGGGGATCCAATGCCTGTCAGCCTGGGATGACATGCTCGACAAGCCACGATGCTTCGCTAGGGATGGCTTGTACCTGTCACCCCTGGGCTTTTGGATATTGGCAAAGGCTCTTGCTACCCCATAGTGCCTTTTTTAGGCAAGGTTCAAAAGACAAACCCACCTCCATAGGTATCACAAGGGATAAGAAACTAAGAGTAATGCTACTCAACGCCAGAAGTCTAAACCTCAAGATGCACGCAGTCGAAACTCTCCTTAGCATGGAGAACATTGATATCTGTGCAGTAACAGAAACCTGGTTCAAGGCTCCCGAGAGCACCCCAGCACTACCAGGTTATACCTCATACCATGCTTTTCAGCCCCAAAACTTGGACTGAACCACAAATGGAGGGGGAGTATCAATATAATCAAAGATACCCACACCTCCAGGTTGGTGACACAGCATGAAGCATCAGAGACTATCCATGTGCAACGAACAGTGGGTAAAACTGCCTTCCAGTTTATAGCCTGCTACAGACCACCCTCCCAAACCCAGGAACCCCACTCGGCCTTCCTGAGAACACTGGAAAATATGAAGGTCTCTCCAAACACCATTATATTGGGTGACTTCAACTACCCAAACATAGACTGGGAACATTACTCTAGCTCCAACACCCTAGCCCAAGGGTTCCTAGAATTTATAAACTCAAATGCTATGGAACAACTTGTTATCACTCCCACAAGAAGGGAAAACATACTGGACCTGATCATCACCAACATGGGGACTCTATGCTCCGGACCAGAAGTGTATCCCTCACTGGTAAGATCAGACCATAAACTAATCTCACTGGATATTCACATCCTGACCCCACCCCCTGCCCAGAAAACTATATTGAAAAACTTCTCTAAAGCAAATTTCACACTGCTCAAAACTGAGGTGGAATCCTTCAAAGCCCCCAGGCCTGTGGAAAATATGTCCCAGACCGCAGAATCCTTTATAAACGCATTCTATGAACACCTTCAGGAATGCATGGATCATGCAATCCCAAATAAAACCAAGACCCAATCCTCCAAAGGCAGACGTCCTGTCTGGTGGACCCCAGCCATAAACAAAGTATACAATAGAAGGAGGAAGCTACTACATGATAGAGCAAAATCCCAAAAAGGGAAGGCATCTCTGATCAGTATTAGCAAAAAACTATGGGCACTCATAAAATCGTCTAAGGTCAGCTTCTAGAGAAAAATTGCACAGAACACCAAGGATAATCACAAGGCTTTCTTTAGTTATGTTAGGAACCTGGGTAGGAATTCCCAGATATGCTCAGAATTAGTCCAAAATGACAAAAATGCACCGAACCCACAGACATTGCCAACATCCTAGCTGACAGGTTCAGCGCAAATTCCCCCCCCCCCCCACCAAAAGGGCAAATATCTATCCCAGCAGAGTGCTGCCCCCCTGACATTTCAGATGCTCAGGTAAGAGCCGCCCTCTCCAAAGCAAAATACACAGCATCAATGGGACCAGACGGTGTCCCGGGCTGCGTCCTACATGAACTCCAAGAAGAGCTAAACTCAAACATAAAACTACTGTTCAGTCTCAGCCTTACTACAGGATATGTACCCAAAGAGTGGTGTACAGCAACCATGGTCCCTCTCCACAAAGGTGGTGCCTCAACGGATCCTGGAAACTATCACCTCATAAGCCTGACTAGCTTGATCTGCAAAGCTATGGAAAGGATCATCATGGACCTCATAAATAAAGATATTGGGGACCTACAGACACTGGATCCTACCCAGTTAGGCTTTGTTAAGGGCAGATCCTGCCTCTTAAACCTGGTCGATTTCTTTGAATCAGTCACCAAGGCCATTGATGAGGGGAAGGTGGTCCACACAGCCTACCTGGACCTCACAAAAGCCTTCGATACAATACCCCACTCGGGTATTATAGATAAGCTCACCAGCTTAAATATAAACCCCTATGTCACTAGATGGGTTGTAAACTGGCTCAAGGACAGATCCCACATGGTTAGAATTGCTGGAGCCATGTCAGACTCCAAACCAGTTACAAGTGGCATCCCACAAGGCTCAGTCCTGGGATCTCTCTTGTTCGGTATATATTTCTCGGAGGTACAGGCCAACACGGAAGGACTGTGGCTGACCAAGTTCGCAGATGACTGCAAACTGGGTGCCATAATCAACTCTCCAGCCGACACAAGCATCCTCCAAAAGGGCCTCATAGAAACAGACAACTGGTGCCAGAGCCATGGCCTCAAGCTAAACGCCAAAATGTGTATAGTCATCCCCTCTGGCAAAAACAAAGTGCCCACAAATTACCACATAGGTGGTAATCCATTAAGTACAGAAGAAATAATTAGGGACCTGGGGACCCAAGTTGATAGCAGTCTCTCATTTGACAACCACGTGGCCAAAGTGGTTAGAAAAACATTTTATATAGCCCACCTATTCATGAAGGGATTCACATCTAGATCAGGGGAGGTCATCATGCCTCTTTACTCATCCCTCATCAAGCCCATAATTGAGTACAATGCCCCTTTTGGGATGTACCTTACCAGACACCTGCAGCAACTGGAAAGACCCCAAAAGTACCTCACCAAGAGGATCAAAGGGCTCAAACAGATGCCATATGCTGCCCAGTTAAAGAAACTCCAGCTCTACTCAGTGGCATACCGCCTGCTTAGAGGTGATCTGTGCCTGATGTATAAAGCCATGTCCAACCCGGAATTAATGGACATGCTGCACCTCAGAAAATCCAAATCCCATTGAGCTACACGCTCGAGAGACTTGAACCTCAGCCCTGAAATAAATAGGACATGCTGGAGGGACAGATCCATAACCCAGAGGCTCCCTTCACTCTGGAATAAAATCCCAGTCCAGGTTAGGCAGAGTCCCTCATTGACTCTCTTCAAGAGGAATCTTGATGAGTGGATGGGAGATCATAGGTTTACCCCGGGTATCACTTCTGTGTCACTGTTAGACAGAGGCGCAGTATACTAACCTCGAAAACGGGCATAGCAAAATTAATTTAAAATGGGTGGTGAAAGCCAAACACACTCTGGCTAGGCTTATAAACACCCTAGGGCAGTTAGCCTAGTATGAACCTATAAACCTATAAACCCCCAGCTGTTGGACATGCTACACTTAGAGAATTCCAAACCCTCACAGCTACATGCTCCAAGGATCCAAATCCTGTCATCACAATGAAGAATACATGCAGGAGGGATGTGTTCCTGACCCAGAGACTCCCCAGACTCTGGAATAGACTGCCCACACATGTCAAGCAGGGTGCTTCTTTGGCCCCCTTCAACAGGAACCTGGACAATTGGATGGGAGATAGGACATTTACCCCGGGGATCATGTCAGCTGCTCTGCTAGACAGGGGTGCAGGGAAGTATATATTGTGGGAAGTCATAGCCAGAGAAATGTCATGTGTAGACATGTATAGGGCCTTGGGCCGATAGCCTAATATCAATGTATGACCCTATGAACCTATGAAATACACATTCCATTGCCCAACCTTGGCAAGGTTGCTGATGTCATTCATTGTGAAATACACTTTTGGGGAAAGAGTAGCCCAGTAATCTCCATGGTGCGAACTATAACAGCATAATGCTGTAGTGTGATATACTAGTTTGGTAGGGGTTCTATTCCCAGACATGGCAAGTGTGGATGTTTGTGTGTGTGTTTGTTTGTCTGTGTATGAAGCAATGCTTTTGAGGACATGCACATTCACTACAACCTCCTTTGCCCTTTTTTGGCAAGCCTGCTGATGTCATTCACTTTGAAATACACCTTTGGGGAAGGCGTAACCCAGTAATCTCCATGGTGCATCCTATAACAGTGTAATGCTGTAGTGTGATGTACTAGTTTTGTAGGGGTTCTATTCCTAGACATGGCAAGTGTGGATGTTAGTGTGTGCGTGTTTGTTTGCCTCTGTAGGGAGCAATGCTTTTGAGGCCATCCACAGTCAATACAACCTCCATTGCCCTTCTTTGGCAAGCCTGCTGATGTCATTCACCTTGAAATACACCTTTGGGGAAAGAGTAACGCATTAATCTCCATGGTGCATGCTATAGCTGTGTAATGCTGTAGTGTGATGTACTAGTTATATAGGAGTTCCAGTCCCAGACATGGTAACTGTGAGACTCGGTGTGTGCGTGTCTCTGTGTTTGTCATTCGTTTCCTGTGTGAAGGTGGCTGTGAGTGTGTAACAACTGGACTCATTGTGCAGTGGGCTTGGAAATTTCTTATATGGTGGGCTTATTATACGTCACAATGTCCACCTTACAAGGATAACAGATGCCAAACAGTAGAGAGGCTGGGTTTGCCAATCCATACCCCTACATGTGACATCAAGGCCTGACAAACAAATTAGGCAACCCTTGTATCACCCAGAGAACACTCTCAACCCATGTCTCATACACAAACACACTCAGCTAGGCAACAGCTGCTTAGTTGGTAGTTCCCTGCATATTGCCCGCAGATAGTAACCATAGTGTGATGGCAGCGGACTACAGAGGGCATGACGCCATGTCCCATCACTACAATAGGCACATAACCACAGACAGTGCGCCTTCACTATGTTCCCTCCTGGACACCTGCAACAACTGTAGTGCCATCAAATGTGACCCACAAAGGACATACCATGCCTTAAACACATGCCCTGTATGGACAGATGCTACTGACACCAGGGAATACCTGTATCATGCTCTCAATGTAGGTGCAGGTTCAACCTTGTGATAATTGCCACTTCCCACCATGAGGCCAGGAATGGCACATCTGATGATAACAATCTGTATACACAACATGGCCCTGACACCCCAGGTAAAGTTCCACATGTCACAGAACATGTATGTGGGACGTGTGTACATCCCTGACACTGTCCATGTCATGGACTATAGAACACATACATGGCAAGCATTGCACAGCTTTGGCCACCCACAATAGTAATCCAGATGACTGGATGGTGAATACAATACCCACCTGTGTGGGCCAATCCAGACACTACACCCCTGAGCCACACTAAAGATCATTGTCATGTGGCCTGATGCCAAGGTATACCCTTCACCTAGCCTTGTACAGTCTTGTGGCATAGTCAACCACTACACACCTGTGAAGCAATGCACCTGTGCATGTCAGTACTGGCACTCTCTGTCTGTGTGTGTGGAGTATAATGATTTTGACCCCATTCACACTCACTACACCTCCCATTGGCCTACTGAAGCATGCTTTCTGATGTCAGACACCTTCACATACCCTTTGTCCATATATCATCTGGATAACCCCTCTGGTGCATGTAATACCTGCGTATTACTGTATTGTGTCACACTAGCTAGTTAGAAAGTCTATTCCTGACCCTGCCAACAGTGTTAATGTGTGAGAGTCCCTGAGAGAGTGTGGCTGTGTCGACATTGACACCTGTTCATGTAGACAGACACGTGTACTGCACTTACCTTATCACTCCTATATCGCTGTTGCAGATTTCACTCACCATCACATACACCTTTGGACAGCTCCCCAACATGTAAGCTATGTGGCACATGCAATAATTGCATAGACATGTGATAGCAATACATAGTTAGTCAGGGGTTTGAAACCTTGTACTGGTAAGTGTGGTACAGAAACATGCTTACCTTTTACTCTCCCACCCCCTCCCTGTCTTACTTTGTCTCTGTCTGTCTCTCTCACTCCCTCTCTGGTGGATGTGGAGAAGTACAATTGCTGTGCTTAGACAGCAGCTTGTGTTTTGTAAGTGATGCTCATGATCAGCTGATGGCCTGTGCATGAATTGCAGCCCTCCTCTAGCTGATTGCATGTGGAACAGCTGTGGTAACATTCCCATAGCCAATTGCATGGAAATACACTCCAATATCTAGGAACATCATGTGGGTGTTGGGCCTTTTCATTCACTGGGAGCAGGAGCTCATGTTGGTGTTTGTCCAACAGCATCACAGATGGTATTGGGATTTACCTCTAACAACATGCACTATGGAGACAGGCCAACAAACAGGAGGAGGATGTGCCAGACATGACTACAGAATGTAAGTGTTGCTCTTCTGCATTTGGAGTAATGTTGGTTTAACAGGATGTGTGTGGATATGGCTGGTCTACATGATTTAATAACTGTCATGACAGTGTTGTGTGTTTGAGAAAACTCCCATCTGTAGGGTTATCTGCAGACTGGGCAGTGTTTGAAATCTTATGTTTCTTGTGTTACTCACAGATCACCTATCGTAGAACTGCAGATGCATAGTCTGAGGATTGCAGTCAGTACATAGTGACAGGCATGAGAATTATCCCTCATAGGATATATGTCACAACAAACCCTGTTACACCAGTAAATGTATGGGTTTATCACAGCAACATGTCAATATTGGCCCTGTGTTTGTGCCTCCAGCCACAACTCCGTCAACCTTTGCACATATGTCATGCAGTAAAAGGTGCATATATTCTGTACACCATTATTTATTGACATCATACCTGATAACAAGCCAGTGAGATATCAGACTGCTAGAGATGTTATGTATAGTAGAGGTAATTTCTGAGGACATGACCTTGGCACTCTGTGGTTGTGTGTACAGTACTGGGGTCTGTGTACTTATGGTGATTGTCGACAGTATGTGTATTGCGAATATGTACCTTGGCCTATGCACAGACTGTGGTAGATGCCATTGTTCTTAGTCCTGTTCTATCTGATGTTACATGCTGCTCCAGTGTATGGTGCCCTATTGGCTCACATGTTTGTAGGGCCAAACACACACGCGTCCCATACCACAGACAGGCTTGGACCACACTGTGTCATGACCCAGTTTATGTAGGGTTAGTGTGTGAGTGGCACGTATGAGGATGGTGTTTATCAGACAGTCCATATAGTGTCATATTAAGCTTGTGTACCGTATGTGGCTGTGGCTATGTTCACATTGGTTGTGGGTATGCACTTTTTCACAGGTGCCTGTTACTCTGTGTTGTGACATTCCCCCATACAAAATGTAGTCCAGTGTTGTGGCAGTCTGCCTGTAGTCTGCACAGCACTTTGTTATGTGCCTAGCAGCTTAGTCTAATTTCCCAGTGTGCTGTTATGTCCAGATATTTGCAAGACATACTGCTGCCAGGCCACCATAACTGTTGTGTATTTCTGACAAAGCAGTGGTATTCTGTACAGATATATGTCACTAACTACTGTGTAGTATGTGGCCATATGACCTCTGTACCACCAGTTATTATGTGTCAGGACAGACAGGCGTGTGTGAATGCAAAAACTGTGTAGTCATATGTAGTCCAGTATTTACGTGATATACCCATGTACATGGCTGTTAACATCCACATTGTCAGGCTTGGTCCACATGTCTCACACAAAGGGGGTCTGTGTACACCTATGGACTGACCAGAGAGTGCCAGACTGTCCACATATATTGGTCATATCTCTGCTGTAGTTACAGGATCATTACTGTGCTATCAGTGGTACTGTACTATGATGTCCTTAGGATGTCTGTCAGTAACCGATGACGTACATGTCAAAAGCAGATGTGACCTCCCACACACAACATGTCTGTTAAGGCAACCCCTGTTACAGTAGCAACAGTCTACAAATATACCTGCAATACATACATGACATCCCCTTGCACTAAGAGGTTGAGACTATTGGTGCTGAGGTAGGACTCCACTCCATGTTCTGGACATATGGTAAACATATATACATACATATATATATATATATATATATATATGTGTATATATATATATATATATATATATATATATATATATATATATATACATATACAAACACACATATATATATATATATATATATATATATATATATTTACACAGCTATATATGTCTACACATATACAGATATATATACCCCACAGATTCTGCAAGCCTTGCACGGCATGCAGGATTAGTGCAGGAGTTCCAGCAGGCAATATGTCTGCAGTGCGATCCAGGAATAGCCTGTAGGGGCATGCACGAGTGCTCCTGCACTAATCCTGCACGGACTCAGCCCCTGTATGCAAATTACCCCATTTGCAGGAGAAATCCATGCAAATGAGGTTAAATTGCAATCCAGGAAGCAGGAAACTGGCCGTGCAGGACTAGTGTAATCTGCAGAAATGTACTTCGCCAGTAACAGAGTACATTTCTGCAAATTCCAAAACAGAGCCATGATAACTCCAAATAAAGGGTGCATATCATCTAGGAAGCATGCCAATGGCCATGTATAAGGCCACTGGCATTGAAAACAATTGACAAAATAAAAAAAATAAACGTTTATATTTTTAGCCTATCTCGGCTGTTTAAGCATAGGGCAGTGGCCCACAAACGGGATCGGGGGAAAATAAGAAAATAAACCTAAAATAAGCATTCTAACTAAAATCACTATTCTGCTATTATAGTCACTGGCAGGCAGAAGACATCATGGCCAGTGAGTAGTGGTTGCTAAGGGGGGAGGCTCAGTGTGAGACATGTAACTATGCATTAGCAGGCAATCCTATGCAAATGAGGGGAATGATAATGAATCCCAGTTTTCCCCAGCATGCTAATCAGGTCCCAACAGTGTAAGAGCAGGAATAGCTTGGTGCAAGCCTAGGAGTTAGCTGACATCATAAGGGTGTGCGTCAGGCATACTGTAAGTGGATTGGAGCCCTGTGACCTAGGTTTGCACCTAGCTTAGCATAGGCAAGGGGGTGTGTCTGAGTCTGCCTATCACTCTTTACATTGCCTAAGCTGCGGTGTGTGCTGCACACCAGGTTTTAAAGGAAAAGAAGTAAACCAGGAAATAGCTGCTCTGTGCACATCTGAGCACTGTGTTTGTGCAGCGCGGCTCTGAGCTTAATCAGGAAGGCAATGGGAAGAGAAAACAGCAGTATGAAGGTAATCTAGCTGTCAGGTGAAATGTGTCAGAATCAGCCAATTACACAGGCAGCAGACCAGCCCAGCCCAGTACACTACTATAAACTATGCAAACACCTTTCCCTCTGGTTGTTCCCATACTCTACACCACTGGTGTATACAAGCTGGGAACGTTTAACAAACAAAACTACAAAATGACAGGGGCTGCAGTAGTCATCATACAACATGTGCAAGAGGCTGGTGAGGATGTGAATGCTGTCGACCAACCCACAGTAAGGAGATGGAGAAGGGTGTGCAGACCCAGGGTAACCTACCAGGGGCTACAACCCACAGTGAGGAGATGGAGAAGGGTGTGCAGACCCAGGGTAACCTACCAGGGGCTACAACCCACAGTGAGGAGATGGAGAAGGGTGTGCAGACCCAGGGTGACCTACCAGGGGCTACAACCCACAGTGAGGAGATGGAGAAGGGTGTGCAGACCCAGGGTAACCTACCAGGGGCTGCATGAGCTGGAGATAGTGGAGCGCTATAGGCTGAACAGGGACCTCCTACAGAAAATTGTTGAGCTGTGCCAGCCATGCCTGACATACAGAACTGACAGAGGGGAACCCATCCCAGTGGATACCAAGGTATGTGTAGGCCTAGGAATACTAGCCACAGGTACTTCCCAAAGCTCAACTGGGATATCATGGGGAATCTCACAAGCATCAGCATCCAGAGTATTCCACCAGTTCTATGCCGGTGAGCAGGTATATTTTCCCAACACCCGTGAGGTGTTGGCCAGAAATATGTGTCTCTTTCACCAAATATCAGAATACCCTGAGGTAGTGGGTGCTATGGATTGCACACACATACACATCAAAGCACCACCTGGTGAGCAGGGTATGGTCTACATCAACTGCAAGGGCTTCCCCTCCATCAACTCCCAGGTCATGTGCAATTCCCAAGGCATTACAATGAATGTGTGTGCTGGCTGCCCTGGAAGCTATTACGATTCCCACATCTGGCATCTGACACAGCTGTACCAGAGATTTGCCAATGGGGCCATCCCTTATGGTCATCTAGTGGGGGATACTGGTTATGCACTGGAGCCGTGGCTGATGACACCCATCAGAAATGCACACATACCCGAACAAGAACGCCATAATGAGGCACACGCACAGACCAAACATATAATAGAGTGTGTGTTTGGGATGCTCAAGTTCCGGATCGTGTGCCTGGATGCATCCGGTGGAGCCTTGCAGTACTCACCAGCTACGTGTACTCAAATTGTTATGGTATGTGCCATGTTACACAATATGATCCTATGGAAACAGCTGCAGCAGGAACAGCATGGGGCAGGGCCACACAGTCCCCCACCAATGCCAAGGCCTGCACAGGCACAAAGTGAATTGGAGGAGGAACAACCTGAGCCTGCCCCAGTAGGCAGATGGAGGTGTGCCCAGTATGCTCTGGCCTTGACAAAGAGGCAATGCATAGCACATACTCTGACACAGTAGGGACCCAGGGAATGACATCTCTCTCTGACTCACACATACAGTAAAAGGGATGCCAAACATGATACTACCTGTGCTCAACCATGTATAGAGAGTGTACTTTGTGCATCCAACATAGGCAGCCCTCCAGCACCATCCTCAATACTGGCACACCCAGAAGGGAAATTAAATCAACCTACCAACTGCCAAATGGAACAGAATGTGTCATTACCTGTATCTATGGTATGGATGTGAGCATGCAAGGGAATAGGGTTGGTGAATGGTATGCCAGCAGATAGTAGACACCCATAGTGGCACCATGACATCTGTAAGAAATATTGGAGTCACTATAGTAGCCAGTACTACACAGGGTGACAAAACCCACTGCAGGAAATGTGCAGGTCATCATGTGTGTCCATATGACTCACACATGCCAGTCAGGGAGGTTCACATGCCCAACAACAGTCTCAGTCAGCAGGACAGGTGTAGGCAAACACAAACAGAGGCTGTGCTATAGCCTCTAAATGATGTCTATGTTAACCTCTCCCATTCCTACACAGACAGAATACAGCAAGCCAGGCATTGGGATGTTAGTTATGAAGGTTAGGAAGTCAGACACTAATATGTAGGTCAACCAAAGCTAAGACCTGTAGTACACTGATATGCCTCTAGTCAGCATGATAGGTTAGAATACAGAATGAAATGGAGTACCTGACATACTAGTACAGTCACAGCAAATGTGTACAAGTGCCAACTGTGCCTCCCCATCCTATGTATACATGTATAAACAGTCAGGTGTGCCCCGAATCATGTGTAGAAATGTAGTAACAGTCAGGTGTGCCCCCACACAATTCTGTGTAGAAATGTAGAAAAAGTCAGGTGTGCCCCCTCATCCTGTGTAGAAATGTAGTAACAGTCAGGTGTGCCCCCACCCACAAGCCTGTGTAGAAATGTAGTAACAGTCAGGTGTGTGTCCCCCCAATCCTGTGTAGAAATGTAGAAACAGTCAGGTGTGCCCCTCCAATCTTGTGATGAAATGTAGAAAGAGTCAGGTGTGCCCCCCAATCCTGTGTAGAAATGTAGAAACAGTCAGGTCTGTCCCCCTACAATCATATGTACAAATGTAGGAACAGTCAGGTGTTCCCCTTCCCTCAACCCAGCATAGAAATGTAGCAACAGTCAGGTGTGTGTCCCTCCCACAATCCTGTGTAGGAATGTAGAAACAGTCAGGTGTGCTCCCCCAACCCCACTTAGAAATGTAGTAACAGTCTGGTGTGCCCCCCAAACCTATTTAGAAATGTAGTAACAGTCTGGTGTGCCCCGCCCAATCCGACATACACACGTCATAACAGTCAGGTGTGCTCTCCCACAACCCTATGTAGAAATGCAGTAACATGTATGTGTAGGTACAATACCAGTGGAGCACAGATGCATAGAGGTAGCCAAGGTAGCAGGATAGGTTGTAACATCTGCACAATATGCATGTATGTGTGTGTTAGGTTGGTGTGTGTTTCATATTGTATGAGAGTGGTCTGTATGTATACATGTTGAGGTAAGACCTGGTGGCCATTGCCCACTACTGCTGATGACAGGGACAAGTCCTCACAACTACAGTGCCAAACACAATACCCACCAGTATAACCCAAGCTAGCAGTAAGCCATTGTAAATGTATGGTAGTAATATGTGTCACCATCTGAAAGACTGACATGGCATGGCTGTTGGGCTAGATATGCAAGCAGTACACAGGGGAAAGTACCCCAGACATGCAGTATATATTGTGTCACTGTGAAATGGACCCACCCTTGGAATAGTACATACAGGTATGCATCATATTATCTGGTACTGTAGTAGGGGATACCGGTGTTGTCTGCCCAAACACTCGCAGATCACAAAGGAGGTAGGACTGATATGTACTGGGAAACAGCTGATGTACCTGCACATGCAAGCATAACTGGAATGCCCAATGCATATCTGTGTATCAGATGCAAGTAGTATTTGTAGCACACATAAACCCAGCTCACACAAACACCACCCACAGTACCTCTCTGGTTGTACCCCTGGTGTGGGGAATGGGTACAATATGACCCCACCTGTATATGGCAATAGCGAAAGAATGCAGCATTCAGTGCAGGTGTCCCATGCAGGTGTGTCGCTAGCTGTAGGTAGCACCCTGCTAGCATCCACACCACCTGATC